>NW_022900923.1:36316733-36396235 GCF_012274545.1 Fukomys damarensis
CTTTCACTTCCCAATATGATTTACTAGATAAAACATAGAATCACTTCTTAAATAGTCTCAATACAACTGCATAATCTTAATTTAATCATGAAAGAGGAAAAACACAAATACGGCCAGGGGTTTAGCTCAGTGGCACCGCACCTACCTTACCAGTGCAAGGTACTGAGTTCGATCCCTGGTACCAAAAAAATAAATAAAAATAAAATAATACAGTTATGTTTTATCCACTGTCCTGAAAATTTCAAAACAGTCAAGTCATGGAAGTTAAGAAAAAACCACAACATTTTCAAGAGTACAGAGATGAAAGAGTATCACAACAAAATGTAATGCTGTTTGGACTGGGGCTGGAGATTAGCTCAGTGGTCCGGTGGCCGCCTTGCAAGCGCAAGGACCAGAGTTCACTCCAGGGTACCAAAAAAAAAACAAAAATACTGTTTGGACTGGATCCTGGCAGAATTTATTTTCCTTCTATAAAAGAAATCAGTGGAACAATTTCAAAATTTAAATAAACTAAGGCATAAATATTATGTAAGCATTATTTTTCTGAGTTGAACATGTAATTGAAGTTATAGAACAGAATCCCTTGCTTTTAGTAACTACACATGAAATTATTAAGAGATAAGGCATCATTAGTTCTTTAACTTATCTTCAAATGAAAGAGAAAAATGGATACATAATGCATACAAATGGAAAAAGAAAGCCAAAAACAGGCAATAATAGAGCAGGTGTAGCAATGTTAACTTTAAGGAAATCTCAGTGATTTACATGAGAGTTCTTTGTATTACTTTCTAATGTGCTTTTCAGCCCACGTGTCTCCAGTGCAGCTGCGGTGTGCTTCACCTTTGTCCTAACCTTCTCAAGGACCTAGCCCTATCTGCCTGCCTAGAATATGTCTCCCTAACTCATCTGTTTATAATGGAGGTAATTCCTTCCTTGACTTCTTATTCAAGATTATTACCTTATAAAGGACAATACTCATGTCAGTGGTACATATAAAATTAGTATGGGGAGGGGAAGAGGGACTTCAATGGTGGTTAATTCTTTAGAAAATGTGGGCTAGTCTCTTATTGTTCGTGTGTGCTTTCTCCTTGAATTGAGTGTGGAATTAGCCTCTTTACTTTCCACAATTCTTTGTTTACAGTTCTAGAATAGACTGCCTCATCTAAGCGTAGATAATGCATTTTACTTTTCTGGGCCTGTCGTCTTAGGATCATAACATACTCTACTTCCTTTGGATTCCCAGAAGTTGTCACAGTGCTGTCACATAGAAAATGTTCATTGATGATGTGCTATACCTCTACGCAGCAGTCTGGAGGCTGACACCACACAAGCCTGTTTACACTCAAGCAATCACTTAATTCCTTGTGATAGTGTTTCTTGATGAATCAACTAGCAAGAGTAATCTTCATTTCACAGAGTAATAGCAAAAATAAAGTATTTTAGCTATTTTATAATTAGCCTATTATTGTATACTAATTGTTAAAATTAAACAACTTTCTAGGAATGAAACTGAATTTGATGAATCTTAAGATGTTAAAAAATACAAAGTGGACTATATAATATAGAAGAATACACTCAAAATTAAACTATGATTGTTTCATAAATAATATATAAACCTTAATATCAATTAAAAGTGATTAGTATTATTATTGTAGAAAGCTAACTTAATTAGATGTCTTGTAGGCTACCCCTCCAGGAGTCACTGTGAAAGATAATCCAGATTCATTGACTGAAGGTCAGGATTATACAAAGACAGAAGTACTACACTGACACACTTCTCCTAGCTATGAAGAGCGGTGATTGATATTCTAAATAGAAATCAGTCACCGTAAGATGTCACCAAAGCCTCACTAGTCCATTCCTTCCAAAGTCCTTGTTCCTTCCATGTATATTTATGACAAGGAGTAGTTTCCCCATCTGATTGCTATTTGATCGATATTACCTAAGTGACTATATGTGTTGTAATCCCATTGGTTGATCACGGTTTTGCCCCACATTGTGATTTCCCATTGTATCAATATTATCTAAGCAACTACACCTGTAATCCTACTAGTTGAACATAGTTTTCTTCCACCCTGAACCCACCTCACCTCATGGCTTTGCTCAATAAAACACCTTGGAGAAACAAGGTGGGCGGGCAACCTACTTTCTGTTCCCCTTTTTTCTCTCTTAGATAGAAGCTATCTTTCTCTCGATAAATTCTCCCCCCTCCCTCATACCAGGAATTGAACTTGGGTCCTTGAGCTTGCAAGGCAGGCTGCAGAACCTCTGCGCTAAATCCCTGGCCCCTCTTTCTACTCTTAATTGCTGTTGTTCCTAGAATTTATTATTCAATTTTAGAGTACACGAACTCTCATTTCAGATATCTAGAAGGTTTGGGAGTCACAGCTCTTCCCTTATATCATTATTAGTTAGAATTAATACTAATTATAAATTAATTAATTACTTCCATCTACTGTCATAGGAATATTTATTTTTATTGTACAGGAAGTAGCAGGTTATCAAATCAAAACAAAACAAAAGTGGGCATTTTATTCAGTTCCTCTTCCAATTAGAAAAAAATGTTTAATTTATAGGACAACGCTTCAATTAGTCATGCACCTGGAAAATTAATTGAAAAGATTATTAATGTGCTAGTGAATAAATGAAATAGTACCTAGTCTGTCTTTCTTTTCATTTTAGTAGTAGCGCTCAGGCCAGGAATTTAGCTCAGTTCTACCATCTGTCTCACAAGTACAAGGTCCAAAGTTCAATCCCCAGTACCAAAAAAAAAAAAAAAAAAAGTAGCCTTCAGTTTTACTTGATCATAAACTAGAATAATGACCATCTTTCTCAGGTTAAGTGGGACTTCATAGAATAACACAGAGAAAAATTTCCCAGAAAAATAAATTCACATTTTTTAAGTTACCAAAAACATACGGAATGATGATTCATGGCATTCGGTCCCACTGACACAGAGGCTCCTGTGACCACAATAGGTCAATCTAAAAGCCATCACTCTGTTGTCACTGGCAATTTCCTCTTAATAATCCTGTAAATTATCTATTTAAAGAAAACTAAAATGTTATGTTGACTCAGTTTTACAGGCTCGAAGATTTTAGTGCCATGACCAAGTCACAAAATTAACAATGTGGTAGAAAATACTTCGGAGCCAGATGTATCTGACACCAGATGTCCCGTTCCTTATTCTACTTTTTTGATGTTTTGGTAATTCAGATAGATAATTTTAATTTATGCTTTAAAAGTCAGGTCCAAATTTTGAAAGCATACATAGTGAAAAATCTATCCAGCATTTTATGTCTGGCTCCATTTTAATACATTAATTATGAAAGGAACCCTTAAACTGTTGGTGGGAGTGCAGACTGGTGCAACCACTATGGAAATCAATATGGAGATATCTCAAATAGCTGGAACGAGAGGTTCCATTTGACCCAGCCATCCCTCTGCTGGCTATCTTTCCAAAAGAATTAAAAGAATCTTATCACAGTGATATATGTGAACCTATGTTTATAACGGCACAGTTTTTAATATCTAAAACTTGGAAACAGCCCATTTGCCCATCTGTTGGAAACTGGATAAAGAAGAGGTGGTTTTTCTATAAAATGGAATATTACTCAGCCATAAAGAATGAGAAATTAGATTCATTCATAGGAAAATGTATACATATTGAGGACATACTCCTAAGTAAAATAAATAAGTCATGCATGTGTAAATACCGAATAGTTTCTCTGGTGCAAATAAACTACAATAGTATATAAGATCCTAATGAGATAATTGACAATGCAAAATAGGAAGAAAAGGGCTAACAGTGTAGGGAAAGTGGGAAGAGTAGGGGAAAGTTAATAAGGGAAAGGAAAAAAGTAGGAGAAAATGAAAAAATGGAAATAAAGTGTTTGTAAATGGGGAGGAGAGGAAGGGATGAAGGGAGGGCAGGGATAAGGGGGAAAAATGAGAACCAAGACCTGTCATGTAAAGGTACAAGACCCCAATAATGAATGTAACTGTAATCTATACCTAAAATGTACCAATAAACTCAATGAGGGAAAAAATTAATTATAATTAGAACTTTTATGTTAGTGTATAAAGAGCTCTGTGTATTTTATAACTTCATGATAGTCTGTGGTGTGTCATCATTTCACAGTACAATTTTTGTTCATGAAATACTCTTCTTTGTAGCCTTGTATATTAATAAAAGTAGTAAACTTTATACCTCAAAGACTATCTATTTATGCTATCTTTAGGAGTTTTAGAAGCTGAATAATTTTACAAGACGTGTATGCATTTACAATTTTTACTGATAGTGAACAAGTTTTACCATAAACGTTGTAACAGTTTATATTCCTACCTAATACTTGTGAACATTCTGGTTAGTAATGTCCCCCAAAGTTTAATACAAATTTTGAACCTTGCAAATATGATAGTAAAAAAAGGTTTTGATTTGGTTCAAATAAATAAGTGCAACTGTACACCATGTGTTTAATAAGCAAGAGCATTTTTATTCATAGCTTTGATTATTCCTTGTTTTTTGTTCCTCAATTCCGTTGTTTGAATTTGATTTTTCTAATAAAAATATGTGTAGCGATTTTAGCTATTTGAAAATTCCTGTGAAGTGTTTCACCCTGACTCTTGGACAGTATTCAATTTATCCTCATTTGTACAATTGATTTCTTCATCTCTTATTGTTTCATTTTTACTAATAAACATATATGTGTGTGTGTTTTATGTTCTGCCAGCCACTGAAGATAGATATTTGAATATTAACCTTTTCCATAAAAGAATTTTACTGTAGGATGACAGTTAAAGCAGAATAATAAACCATGTAAACCTTTGTATAACAACATATAGAAGCACATTCAGAATTGAGGGGAAAAGGAAATGTTATTGGAGATAAGTCCTGACAGTTAAATAAAACTTAACCTGTAATAGTAGGGGCAGAATGTTCATTAAAATTAAATTAGCAGTTGCTGGGCTGGGGATTTAGCTCAGTGGCATCGCCACCTGCCTCGCAAGCCTAAGGCCCCTAGTTCAATCTCTGGTACCAAAAAAAAAATTAAAAAAGTTAATCAGCAGTTGCTGAAAGGCAAAGTTAAGAAAATGCACTTTTGAATAACACAAAATTTAAAATATACCTTTAATTTGAAAAGCAGAAGAATCTCAGAACCATCACATCAAATGGGAAAAAGGATTCTCTGACAAATGAGCCTGGAGAGAAAAGAAAGTAGGTGTCAGGCTTGATTTGAATATTACCTGGCTAACAAAATATGTTGTTTAATTCCAAACTACAGTTTAGTCATACGAAAAATCACAGCCCTCAGCAAAACCTGACACAGATGCAGGCTGTGCTGTCTTCCCCCGCTCAGGCTATGTAAGCTCCGAGCACGGAGCACAGAATGGGATGTTAGAGAGAAAAGACTACGGAGTACAGTGCCACATCTTCCCAGCGCCACATCCACTGATGGCATCCACACACCTGCCTTGACCACTGCATGGACCACGTCCCAATCTCCTATAAAACTCTCCGATGTTTCCTTTTGCCACTGATGCCTCTCTTGCAACATCCACACACCTGCCTTGAGCACCGCATGGACCACGACCCCAAACATTTGCTCCAATCTCTATGTGACAGACCACGTCCCAATCTCCTATAAAACTCTCCGATGTTTCCTTTTGCCACTGATGCCTCTCTTGCCCTCAGTTGACCTGCATACAGGCGAATAAAGTCTGTGCCTCGCCGCCTTCCATCAGCCTGCTTGCGTGGTCTCATTCCTCTGACGTTTGTCACAGTAGGAGCCTGACGTTGACACGCAAGACCCTCCCGAAAGAGCTTACCCTAGAACTCCCCTGAAAGATAGTCAGCACCTAAGTGGCAGGAAGATTGATGAATTTTTGGAAGTACTGACTCATTAAAGACTGAAAATTAATTGAGGCAGCAGCAAACTGACGACATGACAACCGTACTGCAGCAAGAAATCGGGAAGGTCCAAATGTGGCAAACGAAGCGTAGGCCAGTCAGTGCAAGGCCATGCGGCACTTATCCTGGACGGATGAGTTTCAAACACCTTGCAGGGCCTGGAAGAGCCTTGCAGATTCAAAGAGAGCATGAAACCTTGCCAGCCTTGGGGCACAGACCTCAGAGGTAGACATAGTAGTTTGGAGAAGACACAGGGAGCTACCTAATCCTCACTTGAGGAAACAGGAAAGAGCCTGGACCAATGCGTGGAGCAACGTAGAAACTGACGGTGAATTAGCCTTTTGGGGAGCGCTTTATCCTTTTTATGAAAATAAGCAGGTACAGAATTTGCCCTGCTGCAGCTTGAAATATATGTTATTCACGCATTCAACTTTGCATACCCCAAAAGAATTTTAAACATAAAGTTCAGTGGAAGGTTGCGTCCTTCGAAAAGAATCACAGAGCCCTGCAGGCATGAGAATTAAGAAGAAGAACAAAAGTAACCCGAAGGGAATAATTTAATGGGCTAACAGAAAAGAAAACAAGTATATAAATGAAAGCCTTGAATGTTCGGATAAAATTCAAAATAAAATTGCAAAGGGAGATGGAAATTGAAACCAAAGTGAAATATAAAGGCTTGACAGAGCCAGTAGGACACAAACTCAATTTTCTATTTTCTGTTTCCCAGAAGCACTTGGAAATTAATACAGATCATCCTCACCTAGAAATGTTTATTTTCTCAATAATTTTCTTTGCAATTACTATTAACAATGTAGCTAGATCACCTGGGATGACAGAAAAGCTTTAAAATTGTTTTTCTGCATGGGCAATAATAGAATTGCACTTTCCATCTTTCTGCTGAACTAATTACGAATTTTCTGCGCTTTCTATGTATTATCTGTATGAGCCAGCGTTCAGTTAGAAGAGATAAATTAGACTAATTATTTTAACAAAAAGAATGTACTACGTGAACTCTCCACTCTGTGTGAAGATACCAACTTAATAGTGCAAGAGGCAAAAAGAGAAGCCAGCAGAAGAGCGATGTTAGGAAGTAGTTAATACATTGAAAACTGGACACACGAAAGAGCTTAGCTCTGCTGGTCCTAGGAGCTCCGGAGCTGGCTGCAGACCTCCGAGGAGGGAGGGCCTCCCGCTCCAAGGCTGATTCCCAGACGGGGGAACGAAGCCCACAGAACTGTGAACCAAACACCTCTTTTGGGATGTCCACGGAAGCAGCCTGGTCCCGATCCTACCATTACTACAAAAACTGCCAGGGAAATGCAGATGCTGCTACAAAAAGACCCTTTTGCTACCACAAGCAAAGGTTACTGCTAGAGCGATTTTTACTGGAAACACAAAGACAACCAAAGCAGAACAAATGAGTCCCACACCTTGCAGTTTCCCTCCACAGTTTCTATTGGTGGAGTTTATTGGGGAAATTGCTGGCAAAGCATAAATTTGGTTTGGAGATTCCTAGACCCAGTATCACAGAGCCAAGGATTGAAGAGAGAGTTAAATATCAGAGACAATACTCACTAGCCGGCATAGCACACATAATTTACTATGTACCTAAAAATCTAACCCAGAATGTTATTTTATGTAATATATATTGATATGTACGCATTTTAATGCAGAATATGTAATATATACATGAATGCATTTGCTACAAAGAATTGCCTGGGGTATAATTTTAAAAATCTTTGTCTTTTCACTAACTTTTTAAAAATGTTGCACTACCTGTGAATTTACTTTAATTTTGTTTTTCTGGCACTGCTAATTTACCTTTAGTAACCTAATTTAACATTTAAATAAATTGCCTGATGTCTTACAGCAGCTAGAAACATTACCCCATTCATCAATAAAGCCTTATTGGCCTTGGTAAATGAAAAACGCATTAATATCGGGCTTACCACTTTCACCGAGCATCTCGCTTCATTATGGGAGAAGGAATCAGCAAGTCTGCCATCTGTCAGCATTTTCCTCACACGAGCTTTTCTTTCTTCTGCTACTTTACCTGTGAGCTGAATGCTCCAAACGTATTTTTCTAGAACAGCAGTATTATATTTGGCCCCTTTAGCATCAGTGTTTAGAAATCCGTTTTCCAACCATCGTAAACAATATTTTAGTTTTAAAAATCTTTCACTATACACTTTTCATCAAACTCAAATAAGCATTCCCTTTTCCTGTAAACCATATTCCCATTCAGTGAAACTGAAATCAAATATAAATATTTATGTGAATACGATGAAGCCGTTAGCAGAAGCGGAAAGGAAAATGAACACACATTTCAGTAATCGGAGTACTATTATTTTACGGAAACATAAGCCTTTAGAGGAAAAAAAATCCCCGTTTGAATTCTCAATGAAATTCTGCTTGAGGAAAAGAAAAGGCAAGAAAAGGTAAAAAGTAAATAAGTGGCAAGAATAATGATACCTCAAGACAAAGGTATATCTTGTAAAACTGTACAACTCTTACAGCATAAGTTATTAAGACATGTTTTAGGAAAACTGACCGAGAGAAAGGACTGATTAAAATAAAAATCCTGTATATTTCATGTCATGAATGCTTCCATTTGCAGGTAATTGGACTCACAAACAAAAGCTCTCAGCAAAACGTCGCTTCCATTCACAAACTCTGCAACGGGTGACAAACACGACCACAGTTATTTTCCCAAACAAATGCAAGCATAGCCGTCTTCCCCCCAGTTGTAAAACGAATTCAATCATACACTGAGGCACTATGCTCACCAAACTGAGTGGGCACCATCCCATTGTTTTAGAGCCCAAACAGAACAAAAATTGCAGGGTAAATGTATCATCGCTTCTTGAACTGGGCGTCCCCTTTCTCCTGCCCTCATAAGCGTCCAACTGGAGCTGTGGGACGACTCCTTCTCCTTTCACCTGAACTCGGCAATGCCCCAGAGCCAGCCCCCCTCCTTTGTCCAGGCAGGCAGAAGTGAGAAGGATAAAGACCCAGGAAATTCCTAAAGCTCCAGGCCAGGGTGCATGCGGCTTAAATACTTTGGCGTAACCTACAATGACCTTTCCTTACTTGAAATTCATTAATGGTTCATATATATGAACTGCGTATCATGCATGTAATTATGACCCACTGAATTATGGGAAAGGGTATGAGCAGTAAATACAACTCAAGAAATACAACTGTGCACCCCATCAATCATATTGTCAGTCATATCCCGAAATAGCTGATAAAGGCAGGGCACACATTTTTTAAAACCCAAAAGCCTTACTTATCTCCATCGCATTCTTTTCTCCCAACTACCCTGTATCTTTTCTCTCCACTTATTTCCCTTTTTGTTTCTGATGGCACAGATCTGCTCACTCTGAATGGACCCACTAATTTTAATACGTAAACTACATTTTTCCTTTACTGTGGTGTGTATAACTTGCAATTCCTCGCTTATCGTGCACAATAATCTGAAAGCCATTTTCTGGAAACCTATGACTCAGACTTTAGAATGTTCAGCCTCTGAGACTGTAACCAACAGCTCCCCAGGGTCTCACGCCTCAGTCTGGAACTGGGGACTACACTACCGCTCTTCTGGTGTGCAGGCCTTCAGACTCACTGACGCACACCACTGTTTCCCTGGTTCTCCGATCTGCACATGGTGTGATCTTGGGATTTGTTTTATATATGAAATAGAACATTTATTGTTACATTTTAGGCATACATCATGAAAACGCTCACCATGGGGAATTTCTACCGTACGTGATACATTTCGCCTCTTCCCAGCCAATCTCCCCTCGATGCTCCCGCAAACAGAAAAGCTTTGTTTCCACTTTTTCCTTCTATTTTCACTTTTTTCTTGTCCCTCGCTTCCTTTCTCCCTTCCTCCTCCCTTATTCCTCTTCCCATTTGAACATTTTCTTCCCATTGCCCCAAATCTATTATGCCTTTGAGTCCTTATTTCCAATTTCATTTCTCACACCCCGCAAACAGAAAAGCTTTGTTTCCACTTTTTCCTTCTATTTTCACTTTCTTCTTGTCCCTCCCTTCCTTTCTCCCTTCCTCCTCCCTTATTCCTCTTCCCATTTGAACATTTTTCTTCCCATTGCCCCAAATCTATTATGCCTTTGAGTCCTTATTTCCAATTTCATTTCTCACACCAGAGAACCCATGCTGCATTTAAACATGTGTGCCCAGTTTATTTCACTTAAAAGTAGGCCTCAAACTGCATCTATTTAGCTATAAATGTCTCAAGCCCACCCTCCTCTAAGGCAAGGTAGTGCTCCATTTTATTTAAACACACACACACACACACACACACACACACATCTTTATCCATTCATGGGTAGATGAGCATTTGGTCTGTTTCCAAGATTTAGCTATTATAAACTGTGATTCGAAAAATATGGATGTGAATATATTGATGTGATCCTAGGAATTCTTGGGCTCCACAGCAATATGAACCAATTCCCTCTAACAAATCTCATTTTATATAGCAATATATAGCCCACTGGTTTTGTTTGTTTGAATAACACTAACTAATGCAGAATTAGAAATACACTTAAAACTATTATAGAAAAAATACTGTATTATTTAAACTAAAATATAAAAACTCAATCTGTCACTTGGAAAGCAAGCCTAAATAGGCATGGGGAAAGACACTAATTTGTCTAGATGTAGAGCTCCCGATCCAATAGGAACTATGCGTAGGATGCTGTTTTTACTAATACTTATGAAATTTGAGCCTATGATAACACAATAAAGAAGGATAACCAATTTACAATGAAAAACTACCTTTCAAATTGATGTATTAAGTATATTGCAAATAGCCTATAAAAGTTGACCCTGTTTCTCCCTACAGAATTGATTGTGGCACAAAGTGATATTATTAATTCACAAATTTAATCTTTTAAAATTGTCATAAAGGGATTTGTCAGGCCGAAATTTAATAGTACACACTTAAAGAAAGTGTGTGGGCCTTCAAAAGAGACAGGTGCATTAAGATTAGATCTGGAAAGTTTTTCCTGTTTTTGATGGAAGAAATCAGTGGAAATGTGTGAATCTGTACAACATTCCATCTAGGGTCCTGGGAAGAAGATGGCCACAGGAAAGGGCTCTTTTATAGATAAAAAGGGTTGACCTAGTCACAGGTGAAAAAAGCCCACTTACAAGTACAAATGAGTTACCGTGGTTTATTTTGTATGTTGGGAGAAGACAATAAAAGAGATTTAAACTGGGTTTGTGCTATGTAAGTACAGTTTTTACTTTTTAAAATTATGATTTTCCTTGTATCCTTTCTACCTACTTCATCTGTCCCACAGACTTTGATCCCTTATTTTTAAGAGACACAGAGGGTGAGCAAGTGATCCCAATGGTTTAAGCCTAAGTAGCCAGCAATATATCTATGTATATATTTCCAAAGGCCAGTTCAGGCTCCTCAGTGGTCACTTTTGGGGCTGTGTGAGGAACCTCTCGAACGGATTCGTCATCTTCCAGCATGAGTCACAGACTTATCTGACAACATGGCTTCCCTTGGAAGCATTGGGACATTTTTCTATTTCACAACCCTCCTTTTAGGACAATGTACAATAGGTGACTCCTGTACTCTGGGGTCCAACAGTCCCCCTGTTCCAAAGGTTGGGTGACTCACCAGAGTGATAGGCTACTTTTAAAGGAACCTCTACGTGCCCTGGATCCTGGCAAACCTAGGAGGACAAATGAGACAGGAGATTAGGGTGTGGCAAAATTGGCTGGTGAAGTAGGAGTGGCCTGTTAATGACAAAATCCCAGAACACATGCACAGAACAGTCCCCAAAGCTCTGCATGTAGACTTCTTGTGAGAACTTGAACAGGTTCTAGAGCACGGGATGCTCTAGACCTGATGTTAGCCTGAGGACTGGGTAACACGAAAAGGACAGCACACATTGTTCCTGCCACTGCCTTCTCTCTCCCTGGTAGTTTTTTTCTCATCCTATATGGTATACTTCTTTTGCTACATTTTCTTGGCCCAAACTCACTCTGCAGAGCCTCCTTCTTTTCCTACATTTAAGAGAACTTTGCAGCTATTTCTACTTATTTTGACCAATCCTTTGCTCAGGACAAAAAGAACCTAAAAATCATCTCTAGAAAGAGAATCCAGCACCCCAAAAGTCTGATAGCACAGAGGCAAAATCATTAGCTATCTTTTTGGCCTGGTTATCTTAGCTTTTGTCCCCAAATCTCAGTTGCTGAATACCCAGAAGGTTAGTTATACTGGTCTTGAAATGGGAATAGTAGTCTTTAATCTTAATTATAATCCTTTTTTTTTTTTGGTACTGAGGATTGAACTCAGGTCCTTGAGCTTGCAAGGCAGGGCACCGAATGGCTGAGCTAAATCCCTGGCCCTATAATCTTTTTTTTTTTTTTAATCGGGCACTTTTGACATATAGTCTTAATTGTTCTCCAATATTTTAGTGAGGTTCTAAGCTAGTATATATTAACTAAGTTAGCTAGCCATCAAAAAGGCCCCCAATGATTATTATCTACTGGCACTCAGGCTCATCTGTAAATTTTCCCATATTGAAGAGCTCTAACGTGCATAGCCTATGGAATAATGAAGAGATAGCAGCACGGGTCATAAATGAGATTGTGTTTTTGCTTTTGTTTACCCTTACATAAATCTCTCTGGGAAAGCTAAGTGCTGTGCCAAAGGGATAGTCACATAGACATATGGAGGGCCTAAGTACTAAGGAAGAAAGGCCCCCTGTCACTATCCTGGGAAAAACTAATGGCTATAGCCATCAGCCATGTGAGTGAGGTGTCTTGGGAGCTGAATCTGCAGCCCCAGTCAAGCCTTCAGTTGGCTGCGGCATGGACCACCTCTTGGCTCCCATCTCCTGAGATCCTCTGGACTAGACTCACCCAGATAAACTATTCTCAGAATCCTAATTTCGGTCTACAGAAACAGGGTAAGGTAATAAATATATAGAGATGTTTTAAGTTATTATGTTTTAATTGGCGAAGTGTCAGTAAGTATTCATATGTTTGATACTAGCCTTTAATACATTGTTAGAGTAATTCTTTAGGCATTATCATGTGCCTGATTCATAGATGTTTAGTGTTATCCTGTGGTTCTATGTGAGAAGAAACTCAAGCTTCTACACTAGGTTACACCAGGATGAGCGCAAGAGTTTTACAAGTTCTTGAAGTGGTCTTGGAGATCATTATTTTCAATAATTGCATCTTGAAAATTTGGCCTGAACTTAGTAAGATCTTTCTTTTTATTAAAAGTAAAGATCTGTGCACACGGAGTATCAAAGAAAAAAAGGAGTAATTTGAGTAATTTCAAAAATAAAGTGTTTGTGATTATCATACGTAATTATTAAAGACACAGCAACAAAATCACTGAATCCAAGAAGTCAATGTGAATAAAATCTGAACATTCAGTGATGTTTATGGCACCAATTTGAAAATGAGGATTCCTTAACAAGATAAACTAATAAAAGTCACCATGGAATATGATAAGCCATAATCAGCTACTTGAAGAATTAACCTATTGATTGACTATACATATATGTCAGAAGAGTTTGAAGAAAATAAAAATTTTAGTCATTACCTGATACTACTTCAAAGAAAAAAATATACATATACTTTTTCTATATATACTTTTAAAATTATAATATATATATGTGTGTGTGTGTGTGTGTGTGTGTGTGTGCATTACACTAAAACCAAAGAAAATCTTTAACACCAAAGGATCAACAGAACTTCTCCGAGTAGTAGAAACAAAGCATGAAAAGGTTAATAAATTTGATGATAAGCTAATGCCCAAGTCAATGTTTATAATCATTGAGAAGTCCAGTTTGAATCCCCCATAAAAATAACTTGAAAGCCATCACTCTGATCTAACAATAAGGAGAAAGACAAAAAATGAAAATCTTAAAAATAAACAACTGTTCTAAATAAATATTTTTTCTAAAACCCATAAGGGAAGAATATTTCTAAGTCCACTTCCAGTTACTGTAATGCATGATCTTGGGTGATTTTTAAACAAAGCAGGTGTACTTTGTCTCATGGTTCTGGAGACCAGGAAGTCCCAGGCAGGGCAGCGTTCAGGGAGCACATCCTGCTGCTTCCACTCACCGTGGAAAGTGAGGTCAGGCAGAAGAGCAGGAGCACTCGGAGGGGATTTGCTCTATTTATCACAACCTACTGTGGTAAGAGACCCAATTCTGTGAAAGCAGCGAACTCATTCACTTGAAGAAGGCTTTAGTCCCTTCAGGAGAGCTCCACCCTCATCCCAAACAATTCTCTTCAAGTTCTTCTTCCCAACACACAGCCCTGAGGAATTCAAGTTTCCACACATAAACTTTCAGGCCACACACTTAAACCACTGCATTAGCTCACAGAACACACCACTGTCCCTAAAGATTCAGATTCAGATAGGTGGGTACAGGGTACGACAGGTTGCTGCAGCAGGAGGTGAATTTTACTTGTCAGATTAATAAAAGGTATGTGTGGATGTGTCCAAGAGTCTAAATCATTTTTTTCTTTTTTGGTTTTTTGATACAGGGTCTCACTATGTAGTTGAGACTGACCTGGAACTCACTATGTAGCCCAGACTGGTCTCGAACTCACTGCAATCCTCCTGCCTCAGCCTCCCGAGTGCTGGGATTACAAGCATGCACCACCACACCTTGCCAAGAGTTAAAATCCTCATGGTGACCTCTAGGGACTCAATGAGATTCTCAAAGTAGATCCCTTCATGTTTCTTCCATACAGAAAGAAGAGCCATTCTGAGTTAAGAGCACACTCCACTGTAAATAAGGTCTACATTCAGGAGAGAGGAGTTAACCAGAGCCTAATCTGCTAGGGTTACCAGAGCCTCGCTGACTTCTAAGGCCTATACCCAACTCTGTTCCACCTTAGCCATCCTGTTCCACACTAGAAAGGAGAAAAAAGCTGAGAATCACTGCTAAACTTCTTAGCCCAGAGGCATAAAATCACCAAGAATTAGTCATATACTAACACATATTAATAACAACCAATTTCAAATATAAAGACAACCAAAACACCAGAAAACTAAAAGAGACTATTTGCAATATCCAGTGTCAACAAAGAAAGAGTTTTAGAAGGTACCAATAACCCCTACATTAAGATAAAAGTAATAACTGAATAGAAAATAATCACCAAGGTAAATAAGACTGCAGCTGAACTGTCAGGAAATACATAGAGAAATTTTAGCTTTAACCAGAAAAACAAACTGAAACAATAAAATGCTATTTTTTTTTCTCCCAGAATGGCAAGATTTAATTAATTTACAAATATTAAATGTTGTCAAGGTTATGAGAAAATAAGGTCTCTGCTGCTGCAGAAAATTATTTAGTTAGATTGTAAGTAAGGCAGCTAGCTAGGGGAAGGCCTGGAGTAGAACTGAGTAATCAGCCATACTGATGAGCATTAAGAATAGACAGTGAAGTAGGACTTTCACCAATACTGAACTTCCTGAAGCAACATGCAGTGCAGCCCATTCCCTCCCAAAGGGAGGTGCAACCACTGCCTACTAACTTCTTGAGTTCTGAGGAAATTGTAACGCAATCTAACCAGTTTCTTTTTCTAGGATCCCAGTTATCTGTAAACCTTACAGGTTGAAGAGCTGGGTTAAAAGCCTAAGTTACAATTGGTCGTTTTAAATCCACAGAGTGACTTAGATGGCTACTGAATAGCTGAGCAATTGCAGCACTCTGCTGATCTGTGATTAGCAGACTAAGAGGCCATGTGGTGTGACCCCTCCTGGAAACCCAGGAGCTTTTATTCTTATTATTTTCAGTAAGACTCCCTCAACCACCTCTTTGGCTTTGTGACTTCATTCCTTGATTTTTGTGTCAGAGTATACAATAACACTGCCATGAATATAATTCATTTATTCACTTTAAGGGTCAGTTTGACACAATCTGCTAAATGAGACTATTCATACATCCTTCCTTATTTATCTATGAAACCATGCACTAATCCTGGCAGCAAAAACAGAGTAAGATATTTATGTTAAAGTTTGAAGCACATACAATTGCTATGAGCATAGGAAGCAAACCAAATATTTATGGGAAAAGAAAGAGTAATGGGAAAATGAGATGAGATTTTTAGCTGTATCTGGTTTATTTGTCATTTATCTGATTTACTTATCTGCTTTCAGAACTATGAAGCAAATTTGCAGGATACATTATATTTTAAATTGTGTGGGAGGTACACAGAATTGTGTGTGTGTGTGTGTGTGTGTGTGTGTGTGACAGACATTAAGAAGACACAGAAAGCAACAGAAGCATGCTGCTGGAATGTTTTATGAGAAAATTAATAATTTTGTAATAGCTAGAACAAAGTTCCAACTGGCTTCACCACTATTCTCTGTGGTGACAGGAAAATTATGTTTGCCTTCCCATGTCTCAAATTAGTGCCACAGGACTTTGTGGTGCTGGGGTCTCCTTCTAGAGGTGATTTCTAGGTGCTTTCTGTCCCTACCAATGAATTAAACAAAATGAGCATAAACAGTGGCAAAGTTTCACATTTATTAAAGGTCGGGAAAAAATAGGCTCTAAAGAGCAAGTTTGGGCCAAGTAAAAGTAGGAAAAAGGGAAAAAAATTAGTTTTAGCCACATCCTATCTTCCTGCCTCATGAGACTTTGCTGGCTTTGACATTCTAAAAATCTCAGTTCCTGTGTCCATGAAACTCAAATGAATCACCTCAAAACAATACTGAAAAACATATTTAGAAAAGTAATACACACACACACACACACACACACACACACACACACATCTCCTTTATGAAGAAATACCACTCCAAACTTTAAATTTAGCCTTCTGTTTAATTCTAGTTTGTCTGTCAAGGTCACAGTTACAATGCTACACTTGGGGTACTTTAGGAAGCCCTCTCCAACAGACTATAGCAGGTTCATAAAACTATTCTGAAGGCAGAGTAATGACCAACTGGGCCTGAGTCAAAGAAGTAATTTCATAGTGGGGACCGTAACATTCTGAAGCATTGTAGCATCTTTATTCTATTCTATTCTATTCTATAAACGCTTTTCAACGGAGTCCTGTGTTTCATGTACAAAAACACATACAAAAAAATAAAGATTTGTAAGAAGACAGAAGCACAGGAAGCGTTGCTTTTACCACTTTTGGAAGTGCTGGATTCTCCTTCTATACAGGTGGCTTCTAGGTTGTTTCTGTCCTGAGCAAGAATTTGACCAAGTGCAAAAAGTAGCACGGTTTCACATTCATCAAGCTAGGAAAGGCAAGGCTCTGCAGAGAAAGTTTGAGGCTAGTAAGAGCAGGAACAGAAATACACTCTACACTGTGACCCTGGACCACTGTATCATGAAAGGACACAGAAATGGAGAGCTCAGTGTCAACTGTCCTTTCTTTATTTTCCTCTCCTCAGACTGACACCAGGTCTAGGCGATCCTATTGTAAGCTTGCTCATTCTCACAAGCAGTCCACTTGCAGGGCTTGGGGAACTGTTTTGTATACATCCTGGGATTTCGTAATTGCAAGTCAAGCCTGCTTCCCCAACCCGATCTCCTGCTTTTTTGCTTTTCTTTTGTCAGATTGTGACTCTTCTAATGGAACTTTAGAAGTTACATATCTTTTCTTTTGTAAACACACTGCTTCTACAAACTTTATTGGGTGTAACCCCCAACTCCTTCTGTCTTCAGCACAGAATGGAAAGAATACGCAGGTGCTGGTCCCAAGAGGCCAAATCCAGTTAAAGTCCAAAGAGAAGGGAGAATGCCAAGATCCCAAAGATGAGTGTAACTGTATTGTATACCTAAAATGCACCAATAAACTTAACAAAAAATAAAGTGCCAGGAGGGATTAAAAAAAAACCTTTTAAATTGTCTGTGGTCTCATTGTATTCCCTGTCCCTCTCCTCTCCGCTGTAAGAGCCTTTGCAGACCTGAACACAGGGAGATGAGATTTGTGGCAAACTGAGGCCCTTCCATCTCCTTGAAGCTAGTTTTGAATAAAACCTTTTCCTTTAACCAAAACAAATTGAGTCTCTTGGTTTTTGGTTTTTTGTGTTTTTATTTTTTGCAGAGCAAAGAGAGTAATGACCTGAGTGGCCTGTAACATTCTCTTAATATTAAAAAATAAAAAAGATTGTTTCTAGATAATGTCAAATCCAGACTTAGCAGAAGTAAACACCTCCATTGGTCCCCGATTTCTTTTTTTTTCTTTCTTTCTTTTTCTTTTTTTGGTTTTTTGAGACAGGGTCTCACTATATATCTGAGACTGACCTATAACTCACTGTGTAGCCCAGGCTGGTCTCCAACTCACAGCAATCCTCCTGCCTCAGCCTCCAGAGTGCTGGGATTACAGGCATGCGCCACCACGCACGACTAGTCCCCAATTTCATTATAAGCTTAGGCTTAACGAACAGCAGACTTAGATTAATAAAATTGATGTTTAGTATATTACAGTATATGATCAAATGAAAAATGCACACACTCACACATGCAAAGACAGCGCTGTGGGTGCTGTGCTTATCTACAACCTTGTTTCAGTTCCTAGACTTAACCATTTTTGAATACCTAATAGATGCTAGGCACTAGGTTGGTATTGAGCTAGGACAAAGAAATAAAAATGAGGCAGAAGAAGACAAAGAAATTGAAATTTTAACAATGTACTGTAGAGTGCAGACAGTGCAACCACTGTGGAAATCAGTATGGAGATACCTCAAAGAACTAGGATTAGAGGTCCCATTTGACCCAGCTATTCCTCTGCTGGGTATTGTCCCAAAAGAATTAAAAGAATCATATCATGTGTGCAGCCCTGTTCACAGCAGCATAGATTGTAATAGCTAAATCTTGGAAACAGCACAGTTGCCCATCAAATAGACTGGATAGACATTTTTTAAAAATTTTGAACAATGTATTCCTATTTCACAATATCTATTATACATTTTGGTTACACTATCAGTTTCTCAGAGCAGCGAGACAATGTGACATTAACATATGTATTTGACTTCTTCCACGTAAGAGTATGGTTTCAAGATGCATTTGTTTACTGAGAAATGTCTCAATTTGATCCTTCCTTATTGCTGAATACTATATTTTTTTAAAAATTCATCTTTTTAATCCACTCTTCAGTTGATGGGAATTTGGGTTATTTCCAAGATTTAGCTAGTACAAATTGTGTCACTATAAACATGGGTGGGTATATATTGCTGTGGTATGATGCTTTTAATGCTTTTGAGAAGATACTCAGAAAGGGAGTAGCTGGGTCAAATGGGACCTTTAACCATAGCTTTTGAGGAATCTCCACTCTTATTTCCACAGTGGTTTCACCAGTCTACACTCTCACAAACAGGGAAGAAGGGTTCCTTTTTCCGCACAGCCCCACTAGCATTTGTTCTTGCTTGATTTCTCGATCATAGACATTCTGTCTGGAGTGAAATGGAATCTCGGCATTGTTTTAATTTGCATCTCTTGAATGAACAGTGATGTTCAATATATTTTTAATGTATTTGTTATTTTTACTTCTTCATCTGAGAAGTGAGTATTTATCTCAGATGCCCATTTTTAGATTGTGTCTTTAAATTTGGGGAGTCTGTTTTTCAATTTTTTATGCATTCTAGATAATAGTCCTTTGAGCAATCACTGGCTAAATTTTTTCTGACTCTGTAGTTGTTTTTTTCATTCTATTGGTGATTACTTTTGTTGTGAAAAAATGGGAACCCAGACCTGTCATGTAGAGGTAAAAGATCCCAATGATGAATGTAACTGTACTGTATACCTAAAATGTACCAATAAACTCAATGAGAGAAAAAAAAAAGAATCTTCATGAACAAAACCCTAACCACACAGGAAATACTACAAAGAATCAACAACTGGGATCTCATTTAATTAAAAAGCTTTTCACAACAAAAGTAATCACCAATAGAATGAAAAAGATGTATTTTTTAAAATAAAATGGAGTACTACTCAGCCATAAAGAACCAGAAACTAGAGACATTTATAGCTAAATGGATGTGCATTGAGGCCACACTCTTCAGTGAAATAAATAGGACACACATGTTTAAGTACCGAATAATTTCTCTGGTGTGAAAAACTGAAAGTGTATAGATAATGTGAAATAGGAAGAAAAGGTCCAAAGTGGAAGGGAAAGTGAGAGGAGTCGGGCAAAGAAAAGAAGGGAAAGGAATTAATATGAGAAAATAAAAAATGGAAACAAAGTCTTTATATATAGGCAGGGGTGGAGGGGTTGGAGGGAGGGCAGGGGAATGGGGAAAAAAATATGAACCAAGATATATCCCATAGAGGTACAACTTCCCAATGACGAATGTCATCATATTGTATATCTAAAATGTACCAATAAACTTAGCAATTAATGTAACTGTACTGTATACCTAGAATGTACCAATCAATAAACTCAATAAAAAGAAAGGAAAATAAATAAATAAAGTGGAATTTTGATTACTCAAAAAAAAAAAAAAAAAAAAAAAAAAAAAAAAAAAAAAAGAAAAAGAAAAAGAAAAAAAGGGGCCCGGGATTTAGCTCAGCGGTTTGGTGGCCTGCTTTGCAAGAGCAAGGATCGGAGTTCAATCCCCAGTACCAAAAAAAAAAAACAAACAAACAAACAAAAAAACTGTACTTGTAAAAAAACCTGCAACTGCAAGATAAGCTTTTTTTCCTTCCAGGAAACTCACTTTAAAAAATCTTTTTTTTTTTTTTTCACAATAAGCCTGTAAATCAGGGTTCTTTTTTTTTTTTTTAAATAAATCAGGGTTCTTAATCTGTCCTTTTCACCTAGAAATTGTGGTTCCTTTATTCTCAGGAAGTAGCAATATTGGAGTGCAGTTATCTCAACTTCAAACACATGCTTGCATTGTAACCTGACAGGCAGTGAAAAACGCATCCTAGATGACCAATTTTGAAGACACCCCTTCAACGTACCCATTCCAGCTCATAGTGTGTCTTATTTCTCTGAGCACCCCACTCCATTCTCTGAGCGCATCTCTCTAACTGATGTGTCTTGAAATTTCTTTTTGCACAACAGAAATCAGCAACCTTGCAAATTTATTTTTTAATATTTTATTGGTACATTTTAGATATACAGTAAAGTTACATTCATCATTGGGATCTTGTACCTTTACATGACAGGTCTTGCTTCTTATTTTGTCCCCATTCCCCAAGCCTCCCTTCCCTGCTCCTCCTTTCCCTATTTACAAAGACTTTGTTTCCATTTTTTCCCTCTTCTCTTATTTTTTCTCTTCCTTTTTCACCTTTCCCCTACCGCTCCCATTTGCCCAATACCTTTACACATTTTCTTCCAATTACAAAATATTTTTAAAGGTAGGATAAGTCTTTTATTGCAGCCTTGGGAACCTCACAGACCCAGTCCAGTGACAGTATATTCAGGAAGCAGATAGATATGTTTACTCTTAGGGAATAATAATAGTATTGATAGGAAAGGTATAAAATAAACAGCTATGAGTATAATAAGACGCTTGATGAAACTACTTTTATCTCATTTTCAGTTGAGATGTTAACATAAATGTAATCATTATCCAAAATAAGGTGGGAGAATCAATGTATTCCATATAAAAATGCAAAGAAAGAAACAGAAATAAAGAGGAAAGAATAAGGGAAGGAAGGGAGGGAGGGAGGCAAAAAAGGAGGGAGGGAAGAAATATAAAAGGAAGAGAAGAAGTGAGGGAAGTAGGAAAAAGAAGATAGAAAGAGAGGAAAGAGAAGAGAGTAGGAGGGAGGGAGGAAGAAAGAAAAACTAAGAGAAAAGAAAGAAAGAGAAAAGGAGAGAGAGACAAAGGAATGGAGGATGGACAGAGCAAAGAAGTTGCCCAGAATGAAAATCTCTAGAGAGATATCCTAGGAGAAATAAAATTGAAGCTCATATCTGAAGGATAAACACTACTGGCATGTATTGTATGTTCTGTATCAGATACTGTGCTATGTAAGCATGCAGGTACCATTATTATTTCTGTTACACATACAAGAAAATTGAACTGCAGAGAGTTTGATACACATGACTTAGTTCACTAGTATCTCTTGACACGGGGATTTAAATCCAGACTTGTGAAATGTGAGAGCTTTAATTCTTAAACAGTAAACAAAACTGCCTCAGGAAATTCATTTTAAATGACTCAAGTAAACAACCTAAGCAGCCAGAGCTCTGGAGGCACAGAGATACTAGGTACTCCTGGGAAATTGGCAACACTACACATTAACAGAAATACAACTTCTATCATAGGACAGCAGGATTGATTGGTATCGGGTTCTCAGCATGGGTTATAGTCACCTGTATGTTATATACTAGGAACACTGCAGCGATTAGTGTATCTCCCTTGCTGATTTTTTTTACCCAAAATTCTAATAAGCATTTTCTTATTTAATGTGCCAGCAATACTTCTCAGTCAAACACATGAAAATTGAATAACACTCTCCTGAACAATCAATGGGTCACAGAGGAAATTAAAGAAGAAATTAGACAGTTTTTACAAAGAAATGATAATGCCAATACAACATACATGAATCTATGGAACACAATGAAAAAGTAGTTCTAGGAGGGAAATTTATAGTAGTGAATACCTACACGAGGAAAACAGAGCAAGCACAAATAAATAACCTAATGCTGAATCTTAAGCTTCTAAAAAAAGAAGAGCAAGACAAACATAAAGCTCATACAATAGAGGAAATTATAAAGCTCAGAGCAGAAATCAATGCAATGGAGACTAAGAGAATGATTGATAGATAAAAATCAATGACTCAGAGTTGTTTTTTCAAAAGCATAAATAAAATTAATAAACCCTTAGCCAACCTTATAAAAAAAAAGGAAAGAAAAGGCTCAAATCCATGCAATTAGGAATGAAAAGGATGACGTCACAAACAGATCCAGAGAAATCCAGAGGATCATCAATACCTACTTTGAGAAACTGTACTCTAATATAATGGAAAACACAGAAGAAATGGACAGATTTCTAAATTCATATGAATCACCAAAGTTGAATGAAGAAGATATAAAAATTCTAAACACACCAATTACAATGGGTGAAATTGAAAATGTAATTAAAAATTTACCAACAAAGAAAAGCCCAGGTTCTGATGGCTTCACTGCTGAATTCTAGCAAACATTTAGAGAAAAACTATTGCCACTACTTTTGAAACTTTTCAATGAAATTGAAAGGGAAGAAACACTTCTAAATTCATTAATGGAAGCAAGTGTTACTTTAGTTCCAAAACCAAGCAAAGATACAACCAAAAAAGAGAACTACAGGCCAATCTCCTTAATGAATATAGATGCAAAAGCCTCAATAAGATAGTGCTAAACAGAATTCAGAGGGTTATCAAGTAGATCATAAACCCTGACCAAGTCAGATTTATCCCAGGGATGCAAGGATGGTTCAACATTCCTAAATCAATAAATGTATTACACTGTATTAACAGATTCAAAGACAAAAACCATATGATCATCTCAATAGAGGCAGAAAAAGCATTTGACAAAATTCAACACCCATTTGTGATAAAAACTATACAGAAAATGAGAATAGATAGTCTTTAACTCAACGTGATAAAGGCTATCTATGAAAAAACCAACAGCCAACATCATTATAAAATGAAAACCTTCACACTAAAATCAGGAACAAGACAAGAATGTCCACTGTCAACACTCCTGTTCAATATAGTTCTGGAAATATTAGACACAGCAATTAGACAAGAGAAAGAAGTAAAACCATATTATGGAATAGGAAAAAAAGGTCTAATGATGTAGAGATTTGGGACGGGTAAGGGAAAGTTAAAAAGGGAAAAGGAAACCATTATTTGTTGATGATATGATACTCTACAAAGAAGACCCAAAACACTCCATCAAAAGACTTCTACACTTAATTGACAGATTCAGTAGAGTAGGTGGATACAAGGGAAACACTCAAAAAACAATAGCCTTCTTGTACACAAATAACAGAATCACTGAGAGAAAAATTAGGGAAACAATCCTTTCACAATCACATCCAAAAAAATGAAATATCTAGGAATTAATCTAACAAAGGAATTAAAAGACCTCTACATTGAGAACTACAACACTCTGATAAAAGAGATCGAAGAGGTTGTAAGAAAATGGTATGGTATCCCTTGTTCCCGTGTAGGAAGAACCAATATAGGGAAAATGGTCATACTTCCAAAACTGCTACACAGATTCAACACAATCACTGTTGAAAATGCAACAGTATATTTTATTGAACTAGAGAAAGCAATATAGAAATTTATTTGGAATTACAAGAGACCTAGAAGAGCAAAATCAACTCTAGGCAACAGAGTCATGGTAGGGGATATCACATTCCTAATTTGAAACTATACAATAAAGCCACTGTGCTAAAAACAGCATGGTACTGGCAAAGAAACAGACCCAAGTATCAATGGAATAGAAGAGAAGTTGCAGAAACGACTCCAGACATTCTCAGCTACCTCATCTCTGACAAAGGAGTCAACCATTCTCATTGAAGGAAAGATAGCCTCTTTAATAAAGGGTGTTGGAAAAACTTGATCTCAACTTGCCAAAGACTAAAACTAGACCCATATCTTTCACTGTGCACTAAACTAAAATCCAAGTGGATTAAAGATCTAAATATTAAAACAGAAACACTAAACTTGCTGCAAGATAACTTAGGCAGAACTCTTGAAGACACTGGAGTAGGAAGAGTATGAACAACTCCTCAGTAGCATGGGAACTAGCACAAAGAATCAATAACTGGGATCTCATCTTTTGAAAAGCTTCTGCACTGCAAGAGAAACTATCAAAGAGGTAAGAGACAACCTACAGTGTGGGAAAAAATTTTACCAGCTGTTCCTTAGACAAAGGTCTACTATCCAGAATATATAAAGAACTCTAAAAAATCAGACCCCCAAATTTGAAAGCCGAATTCAAAAATGGGCATCTGAAATCAACAAACATTTCTTGAAGAAGTAAAAGTAGCAAATAAACATATGAAAAAATGTTGAATGTCACTGGTCATTTCAGAGATGAAGATGAAAACAACACTGAGATTCCACCTCACCCCAGAAAGAATGGCTGCTACCAAGAAATCAGCCAATAACAAATGCTGGCAGGGTTGTGGGGAGAAAGGAATCCTTCTTCATTGTTGGTGGGAGTACAGACTGGTGTCACCACTGTGGAAATCACTATGGAAAAACCTTGAACTACTAGGATTGGAAGTCCCATTTGACACACCTATTCCCCTGCTGGGTATCTACCCAAAAGAATTAAAAGTATCATACCACAGTGGTATATGCTCACCTATGTTTATAGCGGCACAGTCTGTAATAGCTAAAACCTGGAAACAGCCTAATTGCCAATTAACTGGAGACTGGATAAAGAAGATGCTTTTTATATATATATAATCATATAGATATATATAGATATATATAATCATATATATAATATATTATATATTATATTTATAGAATATAAATATATTATATATTACATAAATATTATACAATGCATTATATTATATATTATACAAAAATATTATATATGTTATATGTTATATATAAATATATAATATATATAAATATATATTTTGTATATATATAAAATGGAGTACTACTCGGCCATAAAGAATGAGAAGCTAGAGACATTTATAGATAAGTGAATGTACACTGAGGCCATACTTTTAAGGGAAATTAATAGACATATATTTGTAAATACCGACTAGTTTCTCCTGTGATAACCTAAAAGCACAAATAAGGATAAAAATGTACAATTGATACTGTAAAATAGGAAAAAATGTGTAAAGGTGTAGGGGAATTGGGAAGGGTAGGGGAAAGGTAAGAAGGGAAAAGAAAAATAAGAGAAAAGGAACAAAACAGAAACAATGTCTTTGTAAACAGGGAAGCATGGAGGGGGTGAAGGGAGGCCAGGTGAAAACATAAGAAAACATAAGAACCAAGACCTGTCATGTAAAAGTACAAGATCCCAGTGATGAATGTAACTGTGTTGTATACCTAAGATGTACCAATAAAGAAAAAGAAAATATATTGTGATGTTCTCATTATTGTCTGTGTGCTAAGAAAATGAAAGGCCTGCAAATTTAACTTGCAAACCTTTTTACTCCCCCGCCCCCCCCCCGGTACTGGGAATCAATCTCAGGACCTTGTGCTTGCCAGGCAGGTGTGGATCCAATGAGCTACATCTCCAGCCTTACTTTTGATCATTTATTTTAGAACCAATATATTGGTGCTATTCCAGATTGCTTTTGATTTTATATCTCCTATTTTTACTTTATTGAGAGATAAATTGGTAGCATCTACACTTGAGTATGAACAGATTTTTGGACTTCAAAGAAGAACTAGTCATCTCTCATGAGAGGAACTTTCTTATTAGGGTGTTTTCCTACCTTTCTTCCCCATGCCATGAATAATTCATCATGTGTCTGTGATGTTCTTCTTTCTACAAATAATTTGCATATTACTGTTAGTGATGGGCATTGTAAAGAAAAATAAACAGAGAGAAAGAGGTGACGTGACAATAGAGTGGGATGTATAGCTGAATATATAAAATGTCTTCTGATATTTGAGTAGAAATCTGGACGATGGAGGAAATCTGGACTATGCAGTAAACCTTTCTTATTAGGACAGCAAAAACTTTGACATGAAAATATTGGACCTCTTTAAGGAACAAGGCTAGCTTGGATAGAAACTAATGAGCTATTAAAACAAAATGATACCGATTCTTTGCCACGTTTCCTCTTTTTCCAGTGAACTTTGGGGTGTGCGGAGAACCTCTTGACATTGTCTGCTTTCCTTTCCTGAGCAAATGCTGCAGATTTATTGTTGCTATTGATAAGCCACAGGTGGTTTTAACCAAGCTTTTTAAACTATGACTGTCTTGACTCTCCCAGGAACTAAGGGACAAGTGCACATTGAAAACAAAGACAATCCAGCATCCTGAAGGGCTTCAAGGCACTCCAACGGTATGTCTGTTTCCCCTTCTCATTTCTATTTTGGGGGATCAATTTATAATTCAAAACAAAACAGAAATAACTCTTGTGACATTATATTTTTAAAAAGTGGAATCTCGAATCCTCTCAACCAATAATCCATCCAATCAGCGGCTCCTCTATATTTCCCATCTTAAATATTTTCCTTTTTCAGCAACCTGGAAAGCATGCCACCCGGCACCCATGTGCAGGGAACATCAAGACCAGGGTCCCCGCTGCTCACTTACATCTAAGTGTTCCGTTCCCCAGTGCATACATTCTTGGGAGTTCTATTTTGCTCTAACAACAGTGATTTCATTATATTATGATCTTTGATCTTGCTTTGTTTATGGGATAAAATCCCATTTCTTCAACAGGGCCCAAACAGCTTTATTGTCTAGCCCTAGCCTGGGCTTCACATGTGGCCTCCAGCTCATCTTCCTTCATACTGCTTAGGTTTTAGCCTAGAGATTCTCAACTCTGGCATCCTTTGCTGGAATCTCAAGGAGGAACACAGCTTTGCTGGTTTGCTGATTTTAGCCTGTTAAGATTCATTTCAGAATTCTCACTTCCAGAACTGTGCTCTTTTAAAACTTTAAAGGAGCAATCACCTGCTATAGCAACCACAGGAAAGGAAAACACAGAGTAATTGAACTGATTATTTCCATAGACCATAAAAACGCACTCTTCCCTACACTGGGACTAAGTAAATCAACCCCCAGCAGATATTGCCAAACAGATGGAATTTCTATCTCCCACATAAACCCTGAGATAACATTCCTTGCCTTTTATTATCCTATCATTTGATCTTCAAGACTAAGAATTAAATGAATTTCACTATGATGATGAAGTCTAATGTAGTTACAGCTTCATCCGATGCATGATTATAAGATAGTGACAAAAGCCCTAGCATTACGGGCATCTTTCATTTCAGTTGTAGATGGAATTAGATGCACTTCTAGGGCCAGGGATTTAGCTCAGTGGTTCTGCCACCTGCCTCGCAAACCCAAGGACCCAAATTGGATCCCCGGTACCCAAAAATAAATAAATAAATAATTAGATGCACTTCTATCCATATGCACATTATAGCAATTCTTTAGTGATTTGGTCTGTGAAATTGTTTGGCAACTAGCACGTAGGTAGATTCAAATATGAGAAAATATTGGCAACCGTTTCATAACTTTTTGCACAGAGAGTTGTGAAAGTGACTTACTGTGACAAAATATATTATACACCCTAAAATATGTAAGCTTTCTGGACATATCATGAATTGTAAGGCAATGAGTATTTTATTTTTGATCCGGCTAACTGCATCTGCAGGTTGATGGCCCTCATAAGTAATAATCTGAGTTGCCTATCAGAGGAAAGTGCTGGCGTTATTTACAAAGGAAAAGCTAACTCAATAACCCAATGTGTCACCACATTTTATGCAGAAATAAAATGAATGTGGCAGCAGGGATAATGAAATGATATAAGCCACACGTTTGAAACCTTATATGCCACGTAAAAAATTCTCTGAGGAACTATTTCTGTGCATCTGTAGGTATGCTGAACTAGAACTCACATACATTGTGTAGAAGTTTAGCCAGAGAGCTACATCTAAAAGTCTTTGTGATGATCCAGTCAGGGCTCCCCCACATTTGTGTTTGGCTGTCCTATCTTCTAGATTTTGTGCCTCAGGATGATTTTCTTCGACTTTCTCCTTCCCACAATTTCTCTAAAACAAAATTGATATGTTCCATAGAGTACACATATGTCTGTCATCCCCCTGTTGTTTAATTGAACCATGTGAGAATTTTCATATTATTCAGTAGATGCCATCATGTTTGTATAATTATTATATTGATTAAAGAAAAATACATTTTTCTTCTATTTGATCTGCAGCTTCTGTTCATTTTGAACTTTCTCACTTTTTTCAAGTCCTGTCACTTTTTAAAAGTTGTACTTTGTTCACAACTAATCTGCATTTTTACATAATTCCTAACATTGCTATATGGAAGAATGATTTCTTAGCGGGAGATCAAGAATGTTCCAAAAAGCAAACAAACAAACCAAAAAGAACACAGCCTGGAGAAATAGCCTATGACGTAGTCAAGGGAGTCAAATAAACTACTTATCTTCCTGAACTTCATTATCCCCCTGTATAAAAATAGACATTAAGACATTCCTTCAGAAGAAAGAACAATTTAGCATAAAGAGGAAAGAAATACGATAAAGTATGTGAAAACATTTAATACCAAATTTGGCACATTTGTAAGAGAACCATCATGTTTATTTCAGGCAGTGTCTTATTCAACAATGCAGCTACT
The DNA here is from genome assembly GCF_012274545.1 of Fukomys damarensis. NCBI lineage: Eukaryota > Metazoa > Chordata > Mammalia > Rodentia > Bathyergidae > Fukomys > Fukomys damarensis. Next base: position 36,345,931 of record NW_022900923.1, read on the forward strand.
ATCGGCATCCATCCGACCATTGGATCAAAGTGCAAGTTAGTACAACTGGAATTCCTTTGCAGAGGGCTCTGTCATGAAAAATGCTTTAAAAGTAATACTAAGATAGCATTGTTCTTTTCACTCTCATTACTTTACAAGTGTTTAGTGAAATATTCTAGGAACTATATTGATGCCTATACTGCAGGGGAGTAAAGGAAGAAGCAAACATGAGATTGTAGTGATCCTCCAATAAATCAATCTTCAAGAGATTTTCAAAGCTCCAAAATAATACCATGTATCTCCTTTTAGTTTTGAAAAATAGTTATCTGTCATAAATATAATATTTCTGTTAAAATGTAATATATATATATATATATTTTTGTTGTTGTTGTTGTTGTTGTTAGTTGTAAGTAAATTTGTAATAATGTGCTCAGGTTTCTCAGTTCTCATTTGTACTAGAATAAAACTGAAATAATTCTAAATACAAAATTTTAAGGGGAACTCAATCATTTTCTTTTTTTTCTTTTTATTGAGTTTATTGGTCCATTGTAGGTATACAGTACAGTTGCATTCATTATCAGTCATTTTCAATAGTGTAAAGGGTCTTGATAAAAATTCTAGGAACTACCAACATTAACTTTCTTCTCTTAGGATATCACTTGTTCTCTCAGTTTCTCTTTGGAACATTTTGCTATTCTACTGTTTAATATATGGTGGTTGTTTAAACTTACAAAATTGTTACAGTAAAAGACACGTTGCCATTAATACTCAGAAACCCACCTCACACTGAACACTGAAGCAGTTCTGTAGGTCCACTCTATGACCATCTTCCTGAAATTTTAATAAAAATATGGTGAATGCTGGTGTCACGTGCCACCCAACAGAAAGGCAGATTTGGAAAAATATCATGATGTGGCCTCATCAATTCTAGTCACAGAATTTAGCGCCATGCAACTTTTGGCTTTTGCCCAGAGTGAAAGTGACCGTAAAAGGTAAATGATTTGAATAAGCTTGAGTCACTGAGAAAGTCACATGAGCACATGATAGAGGACTACTATCAGGACCACTTTCAGGACCACTTCAGAAAGTGACCAGATTAATGCGGTAAAGGACTTCAAAGTGAGGAAGACAATTTTGAGGTGTGTAACGGCTTACACCGTGATTTTTAAAAATTTTTTAACATTTGCAGTACTTTTTGATTACACCTCATACTTCTTCACTGCAATTTCAATAGGACCTCCAAACATAGCATCTTGTTCCACAAGCCTGAGTCCTTACTGCCAAATTAACATCCCCAAAGAAACTCTTATTATCTCACAGAAACTCCCAAGAACACTTCCCCACCCCATCCCCCGGTACGGGGATTCAACTCGGGACCTTACCCCTGTGAGGCAGGCTGCAGAACCACTGAGCGAAATCCCCAGCTTCAAGAATACTTTTTACAAATCATAGAATCTTGGACCAGGTGTTCAGCTCTGTGGTTCTGGAGCCTGCCTTGCTGGCGGAAGGACACAGTTGGATCCCTAGTACAAAAAAAAAAAAAAAAAATGCAAGTCATAGCCCCTTAATCCAATTAATTCATCCAGAAACAACCGAAAGTTTTAGAATTGTATATTCTACAAAAGATTTGGTTATTATTATTGTTTTTTTGTTTGTTTTGGAAAATTGCATTTTTAGGACTTACCCATTTCTGTATTGGAGAGCTGTGCTGTCCAATATGGCTCTTGTGCCCTAAAATGGAGACATGTGGTAAGTGTGAAATGCATCCTGGGTATTAAAGACGGTGCAATAGGAGGCAAGCTTCTACTTTCAATTACATTGTTTTGTTCTTCCTAGCTTCACTCTTTAGTCTTTAGAATCCATTCTCCACAGGAAAACCAAGTTGAAAACAATAAATAGTCCTGAGAAACAAGCAATGTTTGAGAAACTTAACAGACCTAAGAAAACTGAAGAGACAACATGATAAAAGGAAGAGAATAGACTAGAGTCTGACAAATAAATGCAGTGGAAAATTTTTTGTAATCCAAATAATCTGGAGTTTTGTTAATAGTGATGCATCAGTGTTAGTTCCACTTGATAAATGTACCATCGTAATTTATCATCCACAGCCATACGACACTGAATGCACCCGATACTGTCTAGTCTGATAAATATGCCATAATAATGTATTAACAATGAAATAAACTGAGTGAAGAATAAACAATAACTACCCCTTCTCCTCAGTTTCATTTTCTGAAATTTCACTTACCCACAGTCAACTGTGATCTGAAAACATTAAATAAAAATTTCCGAAAATAATTCTTAAGCTTTTAAATTCATTCACATTCTGTGCAGCATGATGAAATCTAATTCTACTCTACTTATTACCTGCCTGAATGTGAATCATCCTTTGGGCCAGGGTATCCATACTGTGTACACTACCCACCCATTAATCACTCAGAGGTCATTTCAGTTATCAAGCCTATCTACTGCGTATTGAAGTTCCCTTCCAGTTGTCCATACAATGAAATCTAAACTCTTCTCATGCTCACTATGCCCCAGCCTTCTCTCTTTTCCCACAACACCAACTCCTTTGTCTTTGCTGCTGTCTAGGCCACTTCAGCGTCCATTTTCCTTCCTGAATACACCAAGTCCATTCCAACCCCAGGCACATACTGTGCTTACTGTAATTTATATCTAAAAATGTTCAAAATTTATCATAACCAGCTAATTCAATAATTTGTGTTGCAGTTTAGTCTCATCTTCAGATTTTTTTTTTTATAATTCTCCTTTCTGAAATTAACACTCGCCCCTTGAGGCCCTCAAAATCACATTATCTTACCTTGTTTATGGAGATTATCACTATATAAAACACATTTTTTCTTCATACCAAATATGTTTCTCTGAAATGCTAGCAGAATATTGGCCACCATATTCACTGTTAAGTGCCCAGCACTTAGAAGAATAGTGGTATACCTTACAAATGGTCCCATTATTGATTACTGCGCAAAATTCTAAAATTTAGTAATATAAAATAATGCATGCTTCTGTGGTCTAGCAATGAAAACAGGCACTATCAGGGATGATTTATTCTTATTCTCCAGTATTCAGAGTCTCAAGGGGAAAGGATCAAATGACTGAACTAGAGTATTTGGGATCTTTCTTTATTCACATTTCACCCAGGAATATCAGCTGGAGGCTTCACTTCTTCTGGTCCTCTGTAGGCTTTCTCCTAGTCAAGAACCTGAGCTCCTAGAGAAATCTAGCAAAGATTTCCATTCTGGCAAAAGGTTACACTTAACATTTATCTTCCACCTTATTTTATTTGTTAGAAATCTCATAGGCGAGAGAGATGGACACAGAAAGATTTCTTTCCCCTCTTAATGAACAGTGGCAGCATAATAATGCAAAAGAGCATGTAGAATGGGAGAGATTTTTCACAGCATTTAAACAACGGAATTGGAGTTGGGTCACAATATACATGAAGAATATATTTATACCATACTGAATATTCCTCAAATCTCACCCAGTTATAGCATCAGAACAAAGTGTGATACATGCTATGTTGGATCTCAGTTGAGGTTGCTCTGAAAGTGAAAGTTAAAATATGAAGAATTGCTTTTTCATCTTCTAAAACACAGTGGAAATTTGGTACTGGTTATCGAGTGCAATCTCAGCTGGGGCTGCTGGTTGGAAGCTATGTTTCTTTTTTATAAAGGAAAATTGGCTTTTAAGAGGCATGATTCCGAAACTTACATGCTAAATAAAGTCTATTTAATTTTTTGAAATAGACCTAGGAACACCAAATTGAAACATGGAAAAAAATACAGTGTACAACTGTATGCTACTTTATCATATAATCTTTCTCAGCAGTGTCTCAATTTGCACTCTGATCCCACCTGATAGGATTCTATGTCCTTGTGCAATTTATTTAACTCTCTAAGATGTCATTTAATTTTCTGTAAGAAAAAGATAACAATACTGAGAGTCTCATTGTGCTGTGTCTTAAGGATTGAAGTAATTCAAACAAAATTTGCAAAGAAACTTTGGCAAATAGTCATCAATCAGTTCTCATTATCTCTCCACGTGCCTCATCCTGCCTTTCTAGATTGCTTGTCCTTGTGTTTTAAATCTTCCTACAGAATACATGTTTTCTGTAGTCTAGTGCATAGTCTTTTTCTACAATGCTCACACTTTCTTAGAGCTTATTATTTTTATTAAGAAAGATAAAAAAGGATTAACCCTTTCAAAAAATTAAATAAAACCTGGATGCAACAAAAGAATATTTCCCTGCCAGATAGATAACATCATTGGAATTTAACCTATACTATTATTTTTTTCTCTTGATATAAAATATTCCAAATATTGGTACCATAATTCCAATATACATAGTCATTCCATTCTGGTTCATCTAAATTTTCACCCATCATATCATTTTTTTTTTTCGGGGGGAAACTGGGAATTAAACTCGGGACCTTGCACTTGTGAGGCAGGCAGCAGAACCACTGAGCTAAAGCCCCAGCCCTACCCAGAATATTATTTTAACAGGTCAAAAGTTATAGCATATGACAGGGCAAAAAAGTTTACTTTTTTTTTCATTAAGTTTACTGGTACGTTTTAGGTATGCAATAAGTTATATTCATCATTGGAATCTTGTACCTTTACATGATGTATCTTGGCTCTTTTTCCCCATTCCCCTGCCCTCCCTTCACCCACTCAGTGCTTCCCTATTTACAAAGATTTTTTTCCATTTTTTTCCTTTCCTCATATTTTTTCTTTTCCATTCTTACCTTTCCCCTACCCCGCTCACTTCCCCTATTCCTTTATCCCTTTTCTTCCTATTACACAATATCAATTATACGTTTTGATCCTTATTTGCACTTTTAGTTTTTCGTAATAGAAACTATTTGGTATTTAGACATGTATGTTCTATTAATTTCACTTGAGTATGGCCTTGATCTGCATCCACTTAGCTATAAATGTCTCTAGTTTCTCATTCTTTATGGCTGAGTAGTACGCTATTTTATTTATTTATTTTTTTTAATCTTCTTTATCCAGTCTCCAGTTAATGGGCAATTGGGCTGTTTTCAAGTTTTCGCTATTACAAACTGTGCCACTATAAACATAGGTGCACATACACCACTCTGGTATGATTCTTTTAATACTTTTGGGAAGATACCCAGCAGAGAAATAGCTGGGTCAAATGGGACTTCCAATCCTAGTTGCTTAAGGTATCTCCATATTAATTTCCACAGTGGTTTCACCACTCTGCACTCTCACCAACAATGAAGAACTGTTCCTTTCTACCCACAACCTGGCCAGCATTTGTTATTGGTAGATTTCTTGATAGCAGCCATTCTTTTAGGGTTGAGGTGGAATCTCAGTGCTGTTTTCACCTGCATCTCTTGAATGATCTGTGATGTTGAACATTTTTTTCATATGTTTCTTTGCTACTTTTACTTCTTTGTTTAAGAAATGTCTGTTCATTTCAGATGCCCATTTTTAATTTAGTTTCTATATTTGGGGGTTCTGATTTTTTGAGTTATTTATATATTATGGATAGTAGACCTTTGTCTAAGGAACAGCTGGTAAATTTTTTCCACATTGTAGGTTGTCTCTTAGCTCTGTTGGTGGTCTCTCTTGTAGTGCAGAAGCTTTTTAAAAAGACTGGATTCCAGTTGTTGACTCTGTGCTAGTTCCCATGCTACTGAGGATTTGTTCATAAAGATTTTTCCTATGCCAATGTCTTCAACAGTTCTACCTAAGTTATCTTCCAGCAAGTTTAGTGTTTCTGTTTTAATATTTAGATCTTTAATCCACTTGGATTTTAGTTTAGTGAATGGTGAGAGATAGGGGTCTGTCTAGTTTTAACCTTTGGCAAGCTGAAGTCCAGTTTTTCCAACACCATTTATTAAAGAGGCTATCTTTTCTCCAGTGAGAATTTTTGACCTCCTTTGTCAAAGACAAGGTAGCTGAATATGTCTGGAGTTGTTTCTGCGTCTTCTCATCTATTCCACTGATACTTGGGTCTGTTTCTTTGCCAGTACCATGCTGTTTTGAGCACAGTGGCTTTGTAGTACAGTTTGCTATCTTGAAGAGCAAAATAGAAGTCTCATAGACTGAGCCCAGTCTATAGTATTTCTAACAGTGGTAACTTAATTATAATTTTCTACTTAATATTACTAATTTTTACTAAAATGCATGTAACCATCTCAAATTCAAAGGCTAGAATAGGAAAATTATGTTTTTCTATATGAGTTAAGACATTAGGACTACCTGAACTAAATTTATTAGTAGTCATAATAGATAGCCGTATATGCAGTTTGTAAAATGTTGACACAGTTTTCATCAGTGTTATTGAGTAAAGCAACATAAACAAAGCCCAACTCAGGTAAGCAGAGAAGTTTTGAAAGGATGTTGAATAATTAATTTGTTTCAGTGCTATACAGAATCATCAGGAAAACTGCACACTAAGGCAAGGCACAAAATTATGATGATTGAATTCTGTTATGGTAGGATTGGGCCACTGTTAGGGTCTCAGCTCTCCAGAGGACACACCACTGAACACTGTCTTAGTCTGACTTCCATTACTGTAATAAAATGCCTGAGCTAATCAACATAAAGAGAGAAAATTTAATTTTGTTTCATAGTTTTGGAATTTTCAGCCATGGTCACATGGTTCCATTGTTTTGGAGCCAATAGTGAGAATATCATAGGGAAAGTAAGTAGTTTAGGATGTGATTTACCTTGTGGCTGAGATTGAAAGACAAGAAGAGGAGAAGCCATGATCCTCATACACCTTTCAAGGGCACACTTTACATAACCAAAAAACCTCCCCCATTCAAAGTTTGCATCACCTTCCAAAAGCACCAAGCTGGGGGACTATGCCTTTAACAATTCAGTCTGTGTGAGTCATTTCAGGGTGAACATATAGCACCTAGTAATGGTAGAGTTGGAAACTTGCACAATTGATGTTCTTTTCATCTAGAGTCAATATTCAGAGCAGAAGTTCTGATATGCCGAGCCCAAAAGATGTCCTCATGCTCACAGGCTGATGGGAAAACAAAAGTTCAGTGTTTTCAACCTCACTGGGCTCTTACTACTGAGCTATGTAAATTGTATGATCCCATAGATATGCATGTGGAGCTCAGATCCAAATTATAAAGTGCTCATTTGCATTTATCACTAATCCAAAATTATCGAAGTAATAATATGTTACCTATAAATTAATCTTATAGTCTTATAATATGATCTGGCCCTTTTGCAAGGTGTGCAAAACATATTTCTTACACCTCTAATTATGAATAAAATATGTTCATAGAAAGCAATGAGGTGATAATTTGAAAATTCAGTTAAAAAGCAATATTCTGTCATATGTTATAAATACATTATGAGTTATTTAAACTGATTATTAGGTAAAAATGCACTCAAGAAAATTCTCAACACTGTGTCTGCAAAATCTGTATATCTGTAAATAGACTTGATAACTGAAATGACCACTAAGTGAATAATGGTTGGGTAGCATACACAGTATGGATACCCTGGACCAAAGGATGATTCAAATTCAGGCAGAAAATATGTAGAATAGCACTAGATTTCACCATGCTGCACAGAATGTGAATGTCTCAAATGTTATTGTTTAAATTGGTGAGAAATACTGGTATTTGATTTTTAGATTGAAACTGACCTGTGAGAATGGCAATATGAACATGGATTGCAGGTGATAGTGATGAATGGTGTATAAATAACATTGAATTATGATGCTTTCTGACTAGAGACCACGTAACAGTGGTCTGGTCAGCAAGTTTCTTTAGTGAACCCTAACAGAAATTTATGTTCAGAGAACGAAGGAAGGAAAGTAACACTTTGGCATTAATTTTTAATTTTGTGTCACATACATAAAATTCAGTTGAGTTAATCAACACAAAACATTTTGTATCTTCTATTTTCTAGACATTGTTTTCAATATTAGGGACAGCAGAACATGTCCTTATGGAGTTTACATTCTAATGGGTTTACATTCTAGCATGTAGATCAGAGAAATCACCTCAAGCACTTAGTTAAATAATTAGAACTGTACTAAGTGCTTCAAGACAGAATGGATGGGAGTGTCTAGTACTGGACCACACTCAGTTTGGAGGCTTGAGGATTCTTTGAGGAGTTTCAATAAATGGATACTTGAAAAGTAAGAATTTGCCAGAGAGAGAGAGAATATGAAGAGTGACCACTTATTCTAGGACTTGTGGTGACAAAAAGTCATGAGACACCTGAATTTATGTATGTGTAGCATAAAGAATTAAGGGGAGAGGCCGGGCGTGGTGGAGCACACCTGTGATCCCAGCACTAGGGAGGCTGAGGCAGGAGGATCACCGTGAGTTTGAGACCAGCCTGGGCTTCATAGTGAGTTCCAGTTCAGTCTCAACTACATAGTGAGACCCTGTCTCAAAAAAACAAAATGAAACAACAACAACAAAAAAAAGAATTAAGGAGAGTGTGACATAAAATAGTCTCCAGAGATATGCTAGGGTTAGTGTGAAATTATTGTGACTTCACAAACTCTTTTTTTATTTTTTTACTATTGTCTAAATGTGACAAGTATCTATTGATCTAGGGAATAAAATGAAGTAACTTGAGTTTCACATCATTTTACTAGATGTAATGAGAACTGATTATAGTGAGAGTTGAAAAATAAACATGACAGGTTTGACTGACTACAGCTGTATTCCTGACTTAGAGTAGATTGTTTTAAATTCAGAGCAAGAAAGTCCAAAATGCAAGTTCTCCTTTTTCCCCTACATGAAGGTCAAGTTCAAAGTATTTTCACATGGAAACATTTAATGGCAAGTTTCGAGAATGTTTGCTAGTGTCGTTTAAATTGTCGGATACTTTTATTATCTATTAAATATATTTTGCATGACTCTAGGATGATTTTAAATTGGTGTAATCTGTAGTGCAAACAGTTGGTCACAATCTGAAAATCCAAAATTTAACATCAGGCTATAATATTATTTTGACATGAAGTTTGCCCTCCAAAATGATGCTTCCTTAGAGTTTTTCAAAAAATATTCAGTATATTGCATCAATTTTTACTACTTTGAATCTTCTCAGATATGTTAAGTAATCCCCAAATTCTGCTTCTCTTTGGATAGTGTGTGAGTGTGTGTGTGTGTGTGTGTGTGTGTGCAGGAAATGAGCACACACCAATATTTAACTTTAAAAAACACAGAACTATGAATATGTAGATTGTATAGCATTTTTAAAATTATTGACAATTAATGGTGGCTATCACTTTGTGTGGATTTAAGAAATACCTCTCCGATTAGTAAAGCCCACTTTGGGGTATATCTTTGTGGACCGTGGAACTTTGGTGTTAGGTACTACATCTTTATCGCTGGCCCCTTCTCTGGCAATGATCCTCCGCTCTACCTCCCAAGCAACATAAAATGAGCAGCTCTGATCCACCATGTTCTTCCACCATGATATTCCTGCCTTCGAGCCAGCTAATCATGGACTAAACTCTCTGAAACCAAAGCCAAATAAACTTCTCATCTGTTGAGTTGCAGATGTTGGGTATGTTGTACCACCACAAGAAAGGTGACCAGTGCAAAAAACTGATACCATAGAAGTGGAGCGGTGGCCGTGACTCTACTCGACTATGTAGTTCAGAAGCCTTTGGAACTGATTTGCAGGAAGTAACTGGAGCATCAGGCTGGAGAAGCCCTAGAATATTAGAGCAGAGCTTAATGGGCCATTCTGATCAGAGTTTAGAAGACTAGAACACTGATAGTAACATAGACAAGAAAGGCCATAGAAGGTCTCATATGAGTACTCCATTCAGAATTAGACCAGTGGTCAGAGATATTATACTCTGGAAAAATATTTTTTCTACATTTGCTCACTTTCTAAGGCTTTGTGTGAGGTTGGGTGGGTAGCGGAGTAGAGAAAAATTCAAGGAAGCTCGCATTTCAGGCTGTAGTACGGGTACTGCTGGCCTCTTTCAGCCAAGTTTAGATTGAGAACTGGGATCAAAAAGTGGAGCAAAAAGATTTGAAAAACTAAATTTGTCCTGAAAGGAACCATATAGGAGGCAAAGAAGAGGGAGTTGCTGAAAAGACTAGCACCATTAAAAATAAACAAATTATTTTGAGCAGAGGCAATAGGGGCCTTGTGGAAACTTTTCTCCTCTGATTTGGTAAATTCAGACACAGAGACTTGTGCCAAGAGCGATTTCAGTCCGAAGTCAGTTCTACAGCCTTTGTCACTGGCTTTTGGATTAGATGGCTGTCTGATGCAGCTGCTCGCTGTTCACCTCATACAAGTCCTGCGGAGCTCCAGTGGGGCACTGTTTACTGAAGACATCAAATAACCTGGACAGCAGAGTTTCTGACAGTCAGGTATTTTGTAGGGAAAATATTTAAATATGAAAGGACCATTACACAGTCAGCACTTACAAGAGCTTGCAGGGCTGGGGCAGGGCTTCTGAAAACACTTCTCATGTTCTGAATCACATTTAATGCAAGGCACAGAAAATTACAAATTGGCTTACAGTGTCCACCCACAGACTCAGGTGGAGAAGAGTGCAGAAAATCTGTGCATATGCTAGAGATCTGAAGGATCTAGCCCAAGGCCTGGAGCCCACAGCGATGCGGAGGACCAAGGGGTTTGTGCAGATAAAATAGTCTCCAGAGATATGCTAGGGTTAGTGTGAAATTATTGTGACTTCACAAACTCTTTTTTTATTTTTTTACTATTGTCTAAATGTGACAAGTATCTATTGATCTAGGGAATAAAATGAAGTAACTTGAGTTTCACATCATTTTACTAGATGTAATGAGAACTGATTATAGTGAGAGTTGAAAAATAAACATGACAGGTTTGACTGACTACAGCTGTATTCCTGACTTAGAGTAGATTGTTTTAAATTCAGAGCAAGAAAGTCCAAAATGCAAGTTCTCCTTTTTCCCCTACATGAAGGTCAAGTTCAAAGTATTTTCACATGGAAACATTTAATGGCAAGTTTCGAGAATGTTTGCTAGTGTCGTTTAAATTGTCGGATACTTTTATTATCTATTAAATATATTTTGCATGACTCTAGGATGATTTTAAATTGGTGTAATCTGTAGTGCAAACAGTTGGTCACAATCTGAAAATCCAAAATTTAACATCAGGCTATAATATTATTTTGACATGAAGTTTGCCCTCCAAAATGATGCTTCCTTAGAGTTTTTCAAAAAATATTCAGTATATTGCATCAATTTTTACTACTTTGAATCTTCTCAGATATGTTAAGTAATCCCCAAATTCTGCTTCTCTTTGGATAGTGTGTGAGTGTGTGTGTGTGTGTGTGTGTGTGTGCAGGAAATGAGCACACACCAATATTTAACTTTAAAAAACACAGAACTATGAATATGTAGATTGTATAGCATTTTTAAAATTATTGACAATTAATGGTGGCTATCACTTTGTGTGGATTTAAGAAATACCTCTCCGATTAGTAAAGCCCACTTTGGGGTATATCTTTGTGGACCGTGGAACTTTGGTGTTAGGTACTACATCTTTATCGCTGGCCCCTTCTCTGGCAATGATCCTCCGCTCTACCTCCCAAGCAACATAAAATGAGCAGCTCTGATCCACCATGTTCTTCCACCATGATATTCCTGCCTTCGAGCCAGCTAATCATGGACTAAACTCTCTGAAACCAAAGCCAAATAAACTTCTCATCTGTTGAGTTGCAGATGTTGGGTATGTTGTACCACCACAAGAAAGGTGACCAGTGCAAAAAACTGATACCATAGAAGTGGAGCGGTGGCCGTGACTCTACTCGACTATGTAGTTCAGAAGCCTTTGGAACTGATTTGCAGGAAGTAACTGGAGCATCAGGCTGGAGAAGCCCTAGAATATTAGAGCAGAGCTTAATGGGCCATTCTGATCAGAGTTTAGAAGATTAGAACACTGATAGTAACATAGACAAGAAAGGCCATAGAAGGTCTCATATGAGTACTCCATTCAGAATTAGACCAGTGGTCAGAGATATTATACTCTGGAAAAATATTTTTTCTACATTTGCTCACTTTCTAAGGCTTTGTGTGAGGTTGGGTGGGTAGCGGAGTAGAGAAAAATTCAAGGAAGCTCGCATTTCAGGCTGTAGTACGGGTACTGCTGGCCTCTTTCAGCCAAGTTTAGATTGAGAACTGGGATCAAAAAGTGGAGCAAAAAGATTTGAAAAACTAAATTTGTCCTGAAAGGAACCATATAGGAGGCAAAGAAGAGGGAGTTGCTGAAAAGACTAGCACCATTAAAAATAAACAAATTATTTTGAGCAGAGGCAATAGGGGCCTTGTGGAAACTTTTCTCCTCTGATTTTGTAAATTCAGACACAGAGACTTGTGCCAAGAGCAATTTTAGTCCGAAGTCAGTTCTACAGCCTTTGTCACTGGCTTTTGGATTAGATGACTGTCTGATGCAGCTGCTCGCTGTTCACCTCATACAAGTCCTGCGGAGCTCCAGTGGGGCACTGTTTACTGAAGACATCAAATAACCTGGACAGCAGAGTTTCTGACAGTCAGGTATTTTGTAGGGAAAATATTTAAATATGAAAGGACCATTACACAGTCAGCACTTACAAGAGCTTGCAGGGCTGGGGCAGGGCTTCTGAAAACACTTCTCATGTTCTGAATCACATTTAATGCAAGGCACAGAAAATTACAAATTGGCTTACAGTGTCCACCCACAGACTCAGGTGGAGAAGAGTGCAGAAAATCTGTGCATATGCTAGAGATCTGAAGGATCTAGCCCAAGGCCTGGAGCCCACAGCGATGCGGAGGACCAAGGGGTTTGTGCAGGGAGGTCAAAGGGTTCGCACTAGAAGCTAAAGAGTCTGTGCTGGCAGGCAGAAAAGCCAGCGCTGGAAGGTGAAGAATCTGCTCCAAAAGCTGGGGTGCCCATGGGGAAGGAGAAAACCGGAGCTCCTCCAGGAGGACAGCTGAAGCTCTGAGGAAAATCAGCTGAAATCTTTCCCTCCTGTTTCCTGTTTTATACCATTCTGACCACAATCCTCCTTAAAACGGTTCTTCCACACCCAAAACTAGTGACTCAATTTAATGGGGAGCTCCCATTCTAGGTGACAATTAGACCATATTTGATAATTTACTAATTAATGATAATAGCATGTTTAGAAATATGGAAAACAAGTTGGCATAGGAGATATACTTAGATGTCATGCACAAATGATAGCCACAACCCAGGGAAATTTATCACTAGTATCAGGAATTTGAAATCTGTGTTAGCCCGTGATTTCAAAAGACAACCATTTTATTGTGGTCATTATTACAAATGACAGTAACCAATTAACTAATGAGAAAACCGTAAGTCTGTGACTTTCAGTCAAGCTGACAAAAGCCTCAAAAGAGAAGGAACAGATAAGTTAGCCTAAAGGACCATAGAAAATGCAGTCAGCAGTCAATTCCATGGACTCCCTAGCTAAAACCAAAGATTTAGATATTTGATCTGACAGATAAGCCACTGGAGATTGGCCTATTAAAATTTCCCAATTTGATAATGGGATTTAAGAAAATATCCTGCCTTTTTAAAAGTCACTGCAAGATGCTCAAATTCATGCCCATAGGAATCCCAAGGAAGAAAATTCTTCTCAATAGAAAACCTATTATGCCTTCTCTAGAGGTGAGAAGAAAGGACATGTGCTAATTCAAGAAAAGAATTAGTGGGCTTAAAACTAAGCATACACTTTTTTTGTAAAAGTTAAATCCTGAGACAATTTTAGATTTATGGACCTTTTGCAAAGTTAATGTAATGTATTCCCTTATACCCTTCACCAAACTTTCTGTAAATGTTAACATCTTATACAAATGTGATATATTTGTTAAAATTAAGAAATTAATATCACTGCTGTATTATTTATTACACTAAATATTTTATTCATATTTCACTAGTTTTTCCACTAATGCCCTTTTCCATTCCATAATTAAGGCGACATTACATTGCAGTTAGGAGACATGTGTCCTATATCCCCATTATTGTGCCTTCAGGGATTTTTATTTTCCTTTTAATACTGTTTATTTTGACTATCATCTTTGAAGAATATCAGTATTATAGAATGTCACTCAGTTCGGATTTACCTGGTGCTTGTAATGGTGTGATTTTAGTTTTTCCCATTGCTGGGATTACAGGCATGCGCCCCCACGGCTGGCTCCTTCCCTTGGTTTTTAACAAGTTTTCCGAGTTAACTTTAGTTAAATGGGTAAGCAGCAGGATACCCTACGTAACGCTGGACAGCGGCAGTCTGGAAAGAAGGGACTGGTCCCCGGCCTAGGGCCTAGGGGTGGACCTCATGCCCTTGGTAGGCCCAGCCTGCCCTGGCCTCTGCAGTCTGTTTACACCGTCAGCTTTGCATGGCCCAGGCTGCTTTACTCTAGGGAAATGTTAACCAGCTACACTGGCTCTAGAGAGAACTTCAGTGAGGAGTGAATTTCCTTCTAGAAATCAGTGCCTATTTTTCCTGAAAACTCAATTTTAAATGGTCCAGTACTGTCTGAAGTCCAGCTGTTGTCATCTTCGTCGTTACCATCCAGTGACGTCCCATGACACCCCGTAGGTCAGATGAACCACCGTTTTCATTTGTGTCCTTTGTATTAAAACTATTTTGAAGGGGAAAAAGAAAAGAAAATAAGGAACATTCTAAAATTTTCTCCTCTACTGGGAGTTGAATCCAGAATCTTTGCAATGAGCTATATAATAATGAGAAATTATCATTATTATTATTATTATTATTATTATTATTATTTTGTGATATGGTCTCACTAAGATACCCAAGCCAGGCTCAAATTTACAGTGCCCCTGAGCCTTTCAGAACACTGGGATTATAGGCATATCTACAGTGCCTTGCTCGCTGTCTAAATTTAATGACCACAGGAAATACAGGAGAAGAAGATGGCATGATTTTACAACCAGGCCTGTGTTGGATCATTAGTAATTTTGTATTGCATAAGTAGCTGAACTTTGGATTTACGATATCATGATTGGTTAATTATTAAGCATTACGAGATGGGAGAAAAAAAAATTGAAATGGGATTTCAATGTACCAGAAAGAATAGATTACAGGAAAACTAAATTCAGGGACATCTGTCACATACTCACTATTAATATTTAATATGAAAACCACACATTTTGATGAAATTTTTCCTATTTCAATTCTACATTTATAATTTGAGTATAACACAAATTTGTTGTCTTCAGTAAGTCCTTAGAATCTAAAATATTTCCAATATTTAGGATTATATTTTCGAATTGTTCTAGTATGCTTAAAGAGTGATTTCATGGATGAAAATATTTGTGATTTCAAATGTTATTTTTATATGTAAGTCATGATGCATGGACTGTTCAAACACAACTTTATGGGTTTTAATAGCCTTCAAAGAGATCAGCTATGTTTACTTTCTTAAAAGTCAGTATAATGTTGGTAGACTCATCTTTCAAAATTAAGAAATGATTTATTCATGTAAATTACTCCTATTTATTAGTTTTTGTTTTTTAATGAAACAAATATCTCCTGTACACCCAAGGTCAATGAATTTAACAATCACAAGCAGCAAGTACTTGGGAAAATAAGAGACCTGACATAGCCCCAAATTTCATAAAGATTTCTAAAATTTTTTAAAGTGGATTTTAAATAATTCGGAACAATTTTCTAAAATAACATTAAAACCAGCCTTGCTTATAGTGGTCCATTCATAAAGAGCTTTACATTTCACGAAACCTGACCTTGCTTAACATGGAATGAACTATTTAAAGTTTGACCAAAAGATGGTGGTATCACAAAGAAATTTCAAAGATAAATTTGCTTCCAAATTATTTGTAATTTATTTGTCTTCCTTTTCACTCGGAGTCTTCAAATTTTAAGATTAATATCAGTCAGTGTTTTTCTCCAATTTATTCTTTGTTTCTTAATTTGTACCAGGTCTGCATTTTGGGGGCTTGTTAGCCCTCCTGTTCATTGCTAATTCACTAGCCTTCAGAGATCAATTTGGTTATTTTCTAAAAAAAAATAAATGCAACATTCACAAAATAACCTTTCAGAAATAAGAAACAGTATAATTCTATTGTCTTCATTATTCTTATTTGTTTTCGTCCTGTCGGAGAGGCAGTATCTCCTCCTCTGCCCTCTGGGTCGATCGATGTAACAGTCACAAACAGCGCAAGCTCTTGGGAGGATACCAAGCTCCTTAACAAGCTGGAAAGACTCTTTTCGTTAATTTTATTACGTCCTTCTCCTTTTCCACCATCTGGACTTTCATGTGTTGAAAAGTTTGTCTCACTTGAAAAGGCAGCAAACAATTAAGGACCTTCACCACGATGAGCGGAAACAGAGCGGAATTCGTAACAGTGCTGCTGGTTGATGAGTTGACAACTCACGCTGCATCTGCTGCCTGTGTGAAGCATGGGTTCTGCTTTTACTGCTTTAAAAGACTAAAAAAAAAAAATTCAAGACCGTAATACGGCAACTTGTCTGGAATCTGTGAATAATATGCGAGTGTCCTAAGAACCCTTAGTGTGTCAATTAGAGAATAGCAATTTGAGCATGTCTTGAAGCAGAGAATAAATTGTACTAGAACTTGCAGAGGCTACCAGACCACAGAGTTGAAATGTTCTGTGTACTGTGAAGATTACTCTGTTGCAACACTAGGGAAAAATACTTAAAGTTTTCAGGGTTTATGGAAAGTAATTTCTGCTATACTTGTTAGGAAGAGCATAGTCAATAGAATTCTAGACAAAAGTGAGTGATTTTTTTCAGCTACAGCCAAAACGTTGAAATTAAAGCAAACATACAACGGCAGATGAAAAATAAGACTGTGTGCTAATGTAGTTTACTTGCAAAAAATAGAATTAAAATCTTACTGGGGTAAATTATACCAAAGTAGTATTTGCCCACTATAAATTTTGAGACTTTGCTAAGATAAAGATATAACTAAATGCAAAGATAGTTCAGGTCCAGGGGTCACAAAACATAATAATATGGAGATGGCAAAACTTCCCAAGTTGATCTGTAGATACTATGTGCCTTAGTTACTTTTCTCATTGCTGAGAAAAAATACTGGACACCCCAAATTAAAGGAGGTAAGGTTTATTTGGGCTCATAGAGGTTTCATAGTTGTCTGGCTCTAAGGCAAAGCATGGCAGAGGGCATCACAGAGGAGAGATGGTTCATGGCGGGCAGAAAACAACCAAAGCAAGTAAGCCACAAGCAGCAATAGCAGTTTCTTTCTTCTTGCATATTCTGTGTAGGTTAGCTAGTTTAGGACAGGTGCCAAACCAATCAGTGGACTAATTTAGTAGTCATACTTCCTTAATTCCTGGACTAATTTAGTAGTCATACATCCTTCCTGAACCACACCTTCTGGATCCAACCACCTCTAAAAAAGCCCCAGCTGTTACTACTTGAGGTTTTCAAGGGATATCTAGGCACAAGCCATGGCACTTACCAATATCACAGCTGCTTTTTTAAAGCAGTAGACAAATTGATCCTAAAATCTATGTAAAAATGCAAAGGATCAGAATACCCAAAACAATTTTGAAGAGACCAAAGTCAAAGAGTTCAGAATTTCTAAGTTAAAATGTATTACAAACCTATAGTAACCAAGACAATGTGGTACTGGCATAAAGACAGATATATCCATACCCTGAGAGAAATAAATTATATAAAACAGGGTCACTATTTGCTAGAACTCAGAGCATATATCTCTAGTCCTAAATTGATATCATGGCAAATTACTATTTCCAATATTTATACTAGGCACAGAGATTAAGCAAGGCTTTTGCCCTTGTGGAGCTCATAATTTCTTGTGAAAAACAGCCAAAATTCAAGCCAACAGATGCAAAATTGCAACATATGAATTCTTCTCTTCTTCTAAATTAATAAATGACAGTACAATAACACTGATTTAACATGACAAAAGAAACCTAGAAATTCTAATTCAAATATCACATGCACACAGGTTTCACACCTGTGACTATTACTACATAACAATACTTCAGAAGAAAATAAGAGTGAAATATATGTCCACACAGTTGGGTTTTAATATTCCTGATATTTAACACTCAATGAGACTCTTTCACACTCAAAAATTAATTTAAAAATTGAGTTCATTGTAGTTCAAAACATTCATTCTTTCTTCAGGTGTAAAATAACATGCTTAGATTAAATAATTTTTTATCTCAGAAGGATTATATTCCATCTGTCTCATTGCTTCATACTTTTATTCATCATTCTTTAATGAAAACGTATTTACTCAGCAACAACTGTGGGTCAATTACTGTTGCAGGCACTGAGGATAAAATATTGAACCCAGAATTGTTCTCCTACTATGACAAAGTGAAAACTAGCAGCAGCTGACAGATATGAATCAAATTTAGTAGATGTACCATTATGCCTGAGAGACATGGTGTAACAGAAAGGGAACTGGTATTATGAGAGGTGACCCTGCCAATGAATAATGGCAACACTACTGGGGGAATATTTTAACACATCTTATACCTGTAACTTAGGTCCTTGTTTCTAGTCTTTACTAATACCTTTCAAGCACTGCTGCAGGAATTTGGTAAGTGTCCTCCAAAGGACCATGTGTTCCAAACTTGGTGTCCAGTCTGTGGCACCATTGGGAAGGGATGGAAATTTAAAATTGGAGTTTTTAAAGGAAAGCTAAGTCGGTGAGGGCTTCCCTTGAAGAAATACTGAGATCCTAGACTCTCTTCTTTTGCCTCCTGCCTTCACCATGATGTTCTGCGTCACCACACTCCCAAAATCTGTGGAGTCAACTGACCATGAACTGAAGCCTCTGAAACTGTCAGCCAAAATAAACCTTCCTCTTTGTAAGTTGTCAGGTCACAGTAATGGAATATATTTTGTCACAGTACTGGAAGGAAAATGCAAACCTTAAGCAAAATTTTGGTAATGTCAATCCTGTGTTCATTGGTAACTTTTCTTTACACCTAAAAGTGGGAGAGGTTTGTTAAATAATTACATGATTTTGACCCCAACCTAGGTCTAATCTCACTGCTCTTCTTGTTTGCTTGTACATTTATTGTTGCCTCAGTAAATCAGGATATCTAATTTACCACACAGGCTTTAAAGTCTTTCATCCTGTGGATGTGTTTGTCTATCTTATTCTGGTGATGTGAATATTGTTGCAATTTTCAGGGGAAGATTTTAGTCACTGTCTTAGACCATTGCTGAGTAAGCAAATTGTACATCGTGTATACTTGGTGATTTCTGTTAATTAACTGATGTGTTTTTTTCATATCACTGTTGCATGATAGATGCTGAAACACCTACATATAAAATCCTACAAGCAACACTGTATTTTTCCACATATACAACTTTGAAATATGAGTTTATCACTTTTATAAAATAATAACATATTTATTAAGTATTTATTAAGCATTTTGTTCTTGGGAGTCTCACAACTTCCCTACAAATGATGTAGGTTTTTGTCCACTTCGTAAAGAAGGAACTGAAAGATCAAATTAAGGATCTTCCTCAGTGATCACGCTGGTTATAAGGCTGGGGCCCGAATACATACCCTGGCAGCCTGATTTCAGAGCCCACACATTTAAATAACTTTTCCATGAAGCCAATTAAGTTTCCTGAATCAAAGTCAATTTCAGTCTACCAGAGTAAAATATATCTGTGTCACCTGCATAGAAATGAAGCTGTATATAAATTGATTTCTAGTGGCTGAAAACAATTCTGTTAGAATCCTTTTATTAAGGGAAAACTTCAAATTCCTGTATCTGCAATGCATTTCTTCTCTTTTATTTTCTAGCTGTGTTGTTTTGGACAAATTGTTTAACTTCCCTAGGATACAATTTCCTTTCTGAAAGACAGATGATAAATCTCTTTTATGAATCATGAAGAGAACAACCTGATTAAAAGGACATGAACATGTCCACTATATAACTTAACAGTTGATGTATGACAATGGTACTGTGTAAAAAAATTGCTTCAAAATACAGTAGGTTGAAATAGAAAACATTTTTTTACATCTTTTTATAAGCAATCTAGGGTCTGTTGGTTTGTATTGAGCATATTGAGGATTTGCTCTAAAATGTAAGTTGGGTTTTCATCTTCCTTGCACCAGCTGCCTAGTTGGTATATATCCTTACTTCGTTGATAGAAGAGGAGGAGAGCAAGTCTAACTCCCTGGCACATCTAAAGCTTTGCTTACATTCTGTTTGTTCACATGCCATTGACCAAAGTAAGTTACAAGACTAAACACGAGATCATCAGGCCAGGCCACAAACACAAGGCAAAGGGTGGATACAGGGAGAGGAAAAAATGGAGTCAAATTCGACCTCAGAATGTAGTTCTCAGTAAGTTTCGGGAACTAATTATCAGAAAAGATAACGTGATTCAATTACATGTCTTAGTCAAGCTAAAGAATGCATTTCAAGAACGAGAAAGCTGCTCTTGTCTTTGAAGAAGTGTATAGCAAAATGTTAAGTAATATAAAATTATTACTGTTGTTATTAGTATTAGAGTGCTTATAAACTTTGTAAAGCGAAGAAAAATCTCAGGCAAGAAATTTTCTATGACTTACATTCCTTTCACAGAAAATATTTCTTTAAAATTTAATTAGTGAAAATTATTAAGGTATGTAATATAAATGTACCGACTCCCCACAATGAATGTAATCTTTACGTACTATAAATGTGTCAAGAAAAAATTCTAGTTATTGAAGTTTGCATATGTCAAATCAAGCAAGTTATCATCAGTAGACTTTAAAATTAAAAGAGCAATTGTATCCTTTTCCCCGTATTATTGGGCTATAATTGATAGATTAAAATTATGCAATTTAAGGTGTTCAGCATAATGTTTTAACATATGTGCACATTGTTAAATAATAACCACAATCAAGCTGATTAACATATCCATCACTTCACATGGCTAACGTGTGTGTGTGTGTGTGAAAAATTAAGATCTACTCTCTTAACAAATTTCAAATATCACCTCATTAGAAAAATAGTCAGTATACTTCCTTAGAAACTATTGATCTTATATTTGAAGGTTTAAGCCCTTTGACCAATAAAATTTCCTGCTCCTGTAACCTCCAGCCCCTGGAAATTATCATGTTACACTTTATTTCTTTGGGCTCAACTGTCTTCTAGATTCTACATATGAGAGAGATAATGTGGCACTTTCTCCTTCTCTCCCTGTCTTATTTCACAGTGTGTAGTGTCTTCCACATTCATTCATCTTGCTGCAGACCACAAGATTATAATAATTTTATAGATGAATACTGTTATTTATTCATTAGTAAATAGATTTATTCCATATCTATCTTTGCAATTTTAAATAATGCTGATATGAAAATTTTGCAAAGTGAATACACGCCTTTGGGATGAGGACTTCGTTTTCCTTGGATATGTGCCCCAAAGTGATGTCCAGATCATTTTCTGATCTTGTTTTTGGTTTTGTAAGAACATGCTTACTGCTTTTGGTGATGACTACACTAATTTACATCTTCACCATCAGTGTGTAACAGTTCTATTTTCTTCACATACTAATAAAGACTTCACAATTTGACTTATATTAGCCATCCTGTCAGATGTGCTACAGTCAATCTGATAATTAGTGGTAGTGAGCATTTTTTTCAGCAGCACATACTGGCATTTTGAATGTTTTCTTTGGAAAATATTTATTCAGACTATCAAGATACTTTGTCTAATTCATTAATTATGTATTTTATATTTGTTATTCTGTTGCTATTGAATTATATGAGGTTTTTACATACAGTATTTTGGATACTAACCCTGGTTACAGATAAGTGCCTTGCTAATAGTTTTCTATGTCTCTTCATTTTGTTGACTCTTTCCCTGGCTGTGAAGAAACTTTTAAAATTTAATGTCGTTTCCTTTCTTTTTGCTTTTATTGTCTGTGTTTTTCAGAGTAACGTCTAAAATAATTATTGTCAGCAACAGTTGTATAGATCTTTTGCTATGCTTTGGTTGAGAAATTGATATGTGGTATGAATTTTTAAATTCTTTTGTGAAGATTCCTAGCAGAGGAACAGCTGGGTCAAGTGGGACTTCATATCCTAATTATTTAAGAGATCTCCATATTGATTTCCAAAGTTGGTGCACCAGTCTGCACTCCCACCACTGATGAAAAAGAGTTCCTTTCTCCTTAAACTCCACCAACATTTGTTATTGATTCATTGCTTGATAGCAGCCATTCTTTCTAGGGTGAGATGGAATTTCAGTGTTGTTTTCATCTTCATTTTATTGATACAAATGATTTATTTTTTTTAAGAAAATAACCAAATTGATCTCTGAAGGCTAGTGAATTAGCAATGAACAGGAGGGCTAACAAGCCCCCAAAATGCAGACCTGGTACAAATTAAGAAACAAAGAATAAACTGGAGAAAAACACTGACTGACATTAATCTTAAAATTTGAAGACTCCGAGTGAAAAGGAAGACAAATAAATTACAAATAATTTGGAAGCAAATTTATCTTTGAAATTCCTTTGTGATACACCATCTTTTGGTCAAACTTTAAATAGTTCATTCCATGTTAAGCAAGGTCAGGTTTCGCGAAATGTAAAGCTCTTTATGAATGGACCACTATAAGCAAGGCTGGTTTTAATGTTATTTTAGAAAATTGTTCTGAATTATTTAAAATCCACTTTAAAAAATTTTAGAAATCATTATGAAATTTGGGGCTATGTCAGGTCTCTTATTCTCCCAAGTGCTTGCTGCTTGTGATTGTTAAATTCATTGACCTTGGGTGTACAGGAGATATTTGTTTCATTAAAAAACAAAAACTAATAAATAGCAGTAATTTACATGAATAAATCATTTCTTAATTTTGAAAGATGAGTCTACCAACATTATACTGACTTTTAAGAAAGTAAACATAACTGATCTCTTTGAAGGCTATTAAAACCCATAAAGTTGTGTTTGAACAGTCCATGCATCATGACTTACATATAAAAATAACATTTGAAATCACAAATATTTTCAAAACTGCATATGTAGCATAACATTTTGTACACATATTACAT
The DNA here is from genome assembly GCF_012274545.1 of Fukomys damarensis. Classification (NCBI taxonomy): domain Eukaryota; kingdom Metazoa; phylum Chordata; class Mammalia; order Rodentia; family Bathyergidae; genus Fukomys; species Fukomys damarensis. Next base: position 36,368,963 of record NW_022900923.1, read on the forward strand.
TCAGATAACTCTTAAAATACAAATGTCTCATAGCAATGTTTGTGTATAATGAAAAATGCTTTCCTTCTTCATATCTGTATTATTTAAAATCTACGTAAATGCATATATAATTAATAATAGCATAGTTTATTTAGATGTATTGTGTGCATTTACCTTATTTGAGTGAAACCACTGTTGAAAATAAGCCTTCCTAATGAAGAATTCTCCTTTCCATTTCCATCTTTTCCGTCCTTTAATGACGAATGTTACATTGATTCAATTTGGAGGATTTATCTCCCCAGATCAATTAAATGTTACATTTTTAATCTTACATTGTATAAAGACCCCAGCATGTTAACTATATAAATGAAAAAGCTTATCGTTAATCCCAAGATTTCACGCTCTTGTTAAAACTACAGAGGACTTCCTTTTGAGGTTTAGTTAATTCTCGATCATGTGTTAATTTTAACACCAAATCATGATAAATTTAAACATGTTTTTTACATTATTGACAAACTCCTTTCTTAAACTAAGATAGCCAGAGACAATCTATTATCTTCTCTGATAGATTTAAAACATGTTTATTTTCTTGATTTCACAATGCAGATTTTAGACAATAATCTAGGTATGGGATGCAATGATCGTAACTGACCGTCCCTGATGTTAATACAGTGAGAATAAAAGTCACTGGACTAACGACTACAGAGCAACTGTCTTCATCTGTTCCAACTACTATAACACTGTTTTATAAAGCAAGTGGTTTATAAACAACAGACGTTTATTTTTCCCAGTCCTCCAGGTGGTGATTTCGTGATCAATGTGCCAGCAGATTCAGTGTCTTGAGATTTGTAGACGACACCACCTCACTTTGTCCTCCCATAATGGGAGAGGCTGGCTAGCTCTCCAAGGTCTTCTTTATAAGAAAACTAATTCTGATCCTGAGAACTTCACTCTCGTCGCATAATCGTGTACAAAATGGGCAGGAATCTCTGCATATGTGTGGAGGGGAGGGCAGAGACTCTTAGACCACATCAGTATCCGCAATACAAACGGTGACGGTAGAAGTGGTTTCTGTGAACAGGTACAATGGGGAATGTATTGTAGATTTGGTGATCAGGGGAGGATTCTGAGTAAGATATTGACATTGTGAATTGATATAACTAGAGTTCATGTATTTATGATTTTATTGGAGACATACATTACACTGTCATGGGAAAGACTAGAGCGTGAAAGTTGCAAAGGACTGAGGAGGATAGCACATCAAATAGAAAACGAAGACATGGTGAGACACCCAGAGAGGAGAGAGAAAAGATAATGTCCAAAGCTCTGATGTGTCATACACAATGGAAACTGAAAAATTTATGTTTGAGATTAAATTAGAAGAAAAATTGTTTAAAATTATGACCACATGCCAAACTATAAAATATCATACAAACTCTGGAAAAGTATTTATTGATATTGTTTCCAGTGTTATCATTACATTCCCTGTATTTATGTCCTATTTATTTAGATGTTTCCCCTTGGGAAAAAAAAATCAACCTTCAATTTTAATCTAACTGTTCTTACCTTGAAAGGGAACCTGGAACAAAGTACCGATTTTTTTTTTTTTAATGTAGTTGAGACTGACCTGTAACTCACTATGTAGCCCAGGCTCCTCTCGAACTCACAGAAATCCTCCTGCCTCAGCCTCCCAAGTGCTGGGATTATAGGCATGCGACACCACGAGTACCTTTTTTTTTAAATACTACTTTTATATTGTGTAAAATAGCTCTGTTATATGGATTTTCCTAGACATAAGATATTTTATTGAAATTTATAGAAAACTATCCTTGGCAATTAAAAACCCTATGATATGGGTTGTCAAGGGCCCTCTCTAGAGGCAGAACCACCCATGCTACCCAAGTGAAGCCTTGTTGACCTTGTATCATATGATTAAGCGCACCTTTTCACAGAGGTCTCCGTTCACTTTTTCCAGTGTGGTGCGTAGGCCCCTATAGCTTGCCCGTTACCTCGGTGCTTCTGTGCGTTGCTCTCCTCCTTTTCTTCTCTTTTCTGTTTTTAGCAGCATAGATCGAACTCGGAACCTTGCACTTACCAGACAGGCATGGTGTCGCTGAGCTGCACATCTGGTCCCTCTCCTCCTTTTGTATGTATGTTGACTAGAAATCCTATCAGCAAAGATTGATGGGAGATATATTATTTGAACCCTAATATCTAAAAGAATGGCTTTTTCTACCCTCAGAAGACATTATTAGTTTTTTTCCTAAAAACTCCATTAATAGTTTTTTTTTTCACAGAACATACAATTTCTCATAGAATTTTAAACCCAAATTCCATTATCTTCAAGCACATAGCTTGTTAAAGACAAATCTGCTGCTGGTTATAAATCCATGCCTTTTCAATGAACTGTGTTTTTAGTGCGTCTGTTTGTTTTTGGTGCATCATTGGAAGCTTTTCCATTTGCTTTTTCCAAGACCAGGGATCCTATGTCTCACAATGCATCTAGGCGTATGGAGTAGTCCTTCAAACATTTCCAGTTCTTTATTCTAGGCCTCTATACAAGGTTCACCAGGTCACTCACTCTGGAAAATAAAATTGAAGTGCCTGGTGCTGAGCATTCAATGGCTTATGAGAAGTTTATAGGACACTCCCAGAGTATTTCATTCCTAAATCATAGTGAGCAGCGATATTCCACATTGTGACTATTAGGTTTGAAACTATTAGATCTGAAACTGAGGGAAATTTTCATTACTCACATTCATTACTCTAGAAGTTCAAGCTGCATGATGCAACCTGAAGATTTAAGGATATTTCTGTAGCTACAAATGCAGATGCAGGTATAGATGTAGGACAGATAAATGTGAATGTATAAGAGATATAAATACACAGATACATGGACCTAGACAGATATTTCCTTTTGGTTCCATTTCTTTGAAGTACTCCTCCTCATACAAAAGAATTTACCCAGTATTGTCAGAGCCACCACAATATCTTGCTCTCTTCTCTAGATTCATCAGCAGTGTCCGATCACAGGGCACTTCAAAGAAGTAAATCTACACTATCCTTCTAGAGGAACTAATTTAGAGACCAAAAGAATACTAAGATTCTGCTAATATATACTGAGGGAAACACGAGGAACATGTGTAGGAGTGCATAAGGGTAAAACAGTAGTAGCTCATGTCAAATTCTTGGGTGTAAGTGCACTGACAGAAATTATCAATTTCATGTTGTAGATTGTACAACCAGAAGAGGCTCCTCTCTACTGCTCACTGCTTGGTTGAAGGTTGGACTCGGTATTGTCCTGTATTTCAAGAGACAGAGATGCCTGAAAGATGTGGAGGAGGCAATGAAAAAATGTGTTAAATCTCAAAGGTTTTACCACTAACCCTTGATTTAAATTAGCCCATACCCTTTCTGATACTGTGGCCACAGCCAATACCAAATTTCGGGAGTCCTTTTATGTGACTTAATTTGTGTCAAGTAATCATTTCCGTTTTGAAAAGCTCATCTCCAAAGCCCTGTTGAGTTTTTCTTTTTCCTTTCCTTTTGCAAAATGCACAAAAGTGTCCTTCCATTTCTCTCAGGGATTTTAACTGTACTATGAGCTGAGCACATTTATTGATGGCTGAAACTTCATTGATTTACAACAAAGAAGATTTAATAAACTTCTAAATTAGTTTCACCTTTATATCATTTGCCATGTGATGTATTTTATAACACATTTTCTTGAAGTGGCAAATTTGTATTTGATTTATTTATTGGTTCACTGTGTGGACCATTTTCTTGTGGATGATAAAATGTCCAGTTCTTTCATTTTGTTAGTCCTCTTGGGTACAGGTACTAATAATGCAACTTTTAGCTAGCATCTTAAATTCAACCTGTTATTTTTTAAAACCAAATTGAAGAAAGATTTGTATTTATTATTTAGCTTGTATTTATCCAGACTTTGAAGTGTTTATTTTTTTTTCTTCTTTAAAGTCATCCACATATCGTAAGGTTGTGGCTGAAGTGCCTTGCACTGTTCCTTTGTCTGAGTACTTTTTGCATGAGAATAAATCATACAAAGTGAAAGAGTAAAGAATTACAGGGTATAAATATGAAAATTTGAATAATTATTTTTGTTAGAGGCAATTTCAACCACTATATTTGTTTTACAAACTAGATGACTATTCTTGTCTAAAGAGGTGACAATTATCAAGCTGAAAGTCTATGTAAAAAGAAAATATAGTTAATATAAAATACTTAAGGGGACTCATTGCTTCAGAAACAGCTTCAGAAATATCATCTGTATTCTTAAGAATTCGATTTAAAAGTTATATCAAAATTATGTGTACAGTAATCAGAATGAACTCACTGAAATGAAAATTATGTGGAAGTGAAAGACCCAAAATTTAGAAGACATGAATAGAGGGTGAAGGTTATAGGTCAGTGGTATAGCCTCTGCCTAGGGTGCCTGAGACACTAAGTTTAACTCCTAGTACTGAGAAAACCAGGCTTGGTCAAGTATAGAACACTGACAAATTCTTTTTCTAGAGCCCAAAAGGGAAATACTTCATAATAATTAGCTAATTTAAATGCATTTTATTATCTTACATTAATTTTACAAAACATTGGGTTTCAATTCAATATGTTCATACAAATATGTACTCTATACTGATGTATCACCTCCTGTGATCTTTCCCCTGTCTCTCTTATTACCTTCCAATGCTAGTAAGTTCCCTTGTATCTTCATGTCACCTTTTTTTTTTCTGGATTCTACAAATTAAAGGAGGAAAATATATTCAATGAACTAACTAAATTTAATAATGTTTAATAAAAACTTTTATATCTAATGTGAAAAGCTATTAGAAAAATTAATCAAAAGTATAAATTAGTTGATTATTAAATTGTAAGTAGTTAACAAAACACAATCTTTTGCCTCTAGAATCATTTGATTCCACATATAAGTAATTATGAAATAAAAAATGATAAAAACATATGCCTTCTTATAGCAGGAAAAATTTTCCCACCTGAAGCTGAGAAGAATGTGTATTCATTCTGATGTGGGATGAAACACTCTGTAAATAACTGCTAAGTCCATTGTTCAAAGGTTTGGTTGAGTTCTGATATTTCTTGGTTTCATTTTTGTCTAGTTGATCTGTCTGTTTGCAACAGTGGGATATGGGCCCCTGTGTTAGTGTTTATTTGATTTTTCATGTCTGCCAATATTTATGTTTTGTAGTTGTGTGCACTGGTATTTGGTGCATATATAGTTATGCTTATTACCTGCTGCTCTTGGATTGTTCCCTTAACAAGTCTGTAATGACCTTCTTTGTCTCTCTTGATCAGTATTGGCTTGAAATCCACCGTGTCTGTCAATAGAATCACGACTCCTGCTTTTTTCTGGGTTCTTGTTAAATGGAGTATTGCTTTCCATTCTTTGAATTTCAATATATGAATTTCTTTTTGAATTAAAAATTTTATGCAGCATATTTTTGAATTTATTTCTTGATCCATTCTGCCAATCCAGTCCTTTGATTGGCAAATTGAAAGCATTTACAGTGTTGTTATAATTGATGCATATTGACTTATTCTTGTCATATAATTTTCCTGTTGTTGGTTCCCTTTCCCCTCCGATAATTACTTGCCTTGCCTGGTGGAATCCTTCCATTGGGGTTCATGGAATTGTAGTCTTCATCATCCCTTTCTATAATATCTTTCAGACATTTTGGAGTGCTGATTTTCATGGTCATGAATCCTTTAGGCGTTCTTTGTCAAGGAAGTACCTTATTTCTCCATCAATTATGAAAAATAATTTTGTGTTGTCCATCAATCTATATTGGGAAGTTTTTTTTTATTTTAGGGATTGAAATAGTTCACTCCAAGTTTTCTTGACTTAAAGGTTTGTGTTGAGAAGTCTGCTGCAATTTTCATGGGCTTTTCTTTATAGGTGATTTGTTTCTTTTCTCTATCAGTTCTTGCATTGAATTTTGGAATCTTAACTACGACTTGATGTAGTTTTTTTTAATCATAGGTAATTGGAGCTCAATATGCCTCACTTATGTGTTTGTCAAATTCTTTTCCATAGTTGGGAAGTTTTCTGCCATCACTTCTGTGAAAATATTTTTTTAATTTCATTTCCACTATCTACTGCTTTTTCATTGACTCTGATCAATCTCATGTTGTTCTTATCTGCATCATCCAGCAGCTGTGGGATTGACTTTTGGTAGTCCCTTGTTATTTTTTTTTTTAAGAAATCTTTCTTTTCATGATTGCTAACCACAAACCTGTCTTCTAAATCTAATATTTGTGCCCTCACATTGATTGATTCTGCTTTGTATAATTTCAAGAGAATTTTTAATCTCCTGGCTATCTGTTTGAATTGGTTTCATGGATTTCATTTCCTTCCTATGTTGAGTATCCGTGGTTCCCATCATTTTCCTGAGCTACTCTATTTTTTAAAATCTGTATCTATTCTAGATTCACTAACCATGTGTTTCATTGTGTTCATCATCTCTTTAGTTATCTAAGAAATTATTTCTAATTTAATTTTTTCTAGAACCTCATTCATCTGTTTTATTACTTCCATGGTTACCATTTCAGAGAGTTCAAGTGGGTGGCTTTCAAATTATCTACCTCATTGTCCCCTGGGTTTGCCTCAGGCAAGCTGGAAGTCTAGGGTTGCGTGTTGTTTCTGTGTCTTCTCATTTTTTTTTTCTGCTTAGTTTCTGTGTTGATACTTGTAAATTGCTTATGGAAGGTAGTTTTATTGCTAGTATTGAGAACTTCTTAGGAAATTACTACTTTTGAGAGATATCTTTCTGGGTGTTGCTGGCTTTTGGCTTTTAGTGTGCTGCAAGATTCTACCTCTTCGATTTATTGGAGGTGAGAATTTGCTGCCTATTTTCCCTCACCCCTGGTTCTTTGGTACTCTGCCTTAAGTATTGTTTATGATCCTCAAGCAATCTTGGTGTTGGAATATAAGGAATAACAATTGATTAGGACAAGTATGTCACTTGACTAAAATCGTATAATCAGTAGTAACAATAGTACTAAGCACAGCCGAGTAAATGACAAACTAAAATAACTATTAATTTGCCACTTTTAACTGTTTGAAAAAGATTTATAGTTTTAGAGCAAAACCTAAACAAACCAGAAAAATTTATACAGTAAATATCCCCTCAGTAGTCATTTTACCCTCAGGGGAGACAATTTAAAAGGGATAAGATGAAAAAAATAGAGAAATAGAGAGAGAGAGAAAGGGATTAGAAGCAAAGCTGAAAGACAAAGGAAGAGTATACAAGCTCTGGGCAACTGGCGAAGAAGATAGGAGGAAAAGAAAGAAGGAAGAAACAAACAAGAATAGAACAAAATAATAAAAATGTTCATATTCGTATAAAAGCAAGAACAATCAAAAAGAAAAAACAAAAAGCAAAGAAAGGTAGAAAAGAAAAAATCCACTTCAGAGCATGTCTCTGCTGTTGCTGGTAGACAAAGGAGGCAGGCAAAGCCCAGACTTGTGTTGGTTGATCCAAGCAAGCCCACAGTAGAATTAGGGCAGGGTGGTGGATAATCCCAGCAAGCCCACACTTTCAATTCCACTGCCATTCAGGCTGATCCTGATTTCTGGCTGTGAGGCTGAGACTCAAGCTTTTCAGCCCACCACACTCCGGGTGCCTCTTGCCAGCTTGAACTTGGCTCCTTGACGCTGCGTGTCTCCAATGATGTCTGTGCCTCACCCTGATGCTGAAAGCCCTGAGATAATAATGACAACCCATAGCTGTTCCGAGTGCCGGGTGCAGTTGGCCCCTTTCCAAAATGATGACTAATCAATCATACTCTCCTGGGGACAGTTGAATTGGAATCACTCTCTGGCCACTGCAGTCCACAGCATCCACTGCTCCAATCCACTGATGTGTTTCTCCATATAGATATCTGGTGTCACCTGTAGTCACTGTGTTTCTGCAAGTTTGAGACACCTCTCTCGCCCCACAAGCTGAGATTCGGAGAAAACGCCTTCTCCCTTTCTACACTGAAGTCCCTCTCCTCTTTCCTTGTGGGCTCCAACTGGTGCTTCGACTCCTTGCTGGGTACCGGGAATCCACTTCCCTCCTTCTCTTCCCCATATTGCTATATTCCAGTGTCTGGACTCCACATCTCCAAGAGGCTGATGTACTGCTGTTCATCACTCAGCCATCTTCCCAGAAGTCTTGATTTTATGCGACATTGTGTTAAATTTCCTTATTCACTCTGTGCCACTACTTTTTTCATCTGTAGAGTAGCAATGACAATAGAATCTACCTCACAGAAGTGCTATTAAAGTTAAGTAATGGAGTATTTTTAAAGTTCTCCACCATTAGTATATAGATGTTTTATTTATTCTTTAAATGAATACATAAATATGTATAGAAGTATAGAAGTGCATAAAAAATCAGATGTCTGCATGAAATTTAAGGAATCGATTAACAAATAAATGATATCGTTCTAGGGATGAGAACCAGAGTTGCCTTGGTGGCGATGGCACTGGAGTTAAGTACGTGGTACCTGTGGCACAGCCACAGAGCCAGTGTATGGAATGTGGGAACACGCCAAGCTATAGTAGTTCCAGGGACGGAGAACAGGCTAGCTTGTGATGGTGGTGCCCTCAGTCAGTGAAGTGTGATTGTCCAAAGGGTTGCAATGCAGCTGAGGCCTAGAGGTGGGTATGTGTTCAAAAACCAGGGCTTTTATGTTCCAGAAGTGCATGGAGTAGGTAGAGTGGTGGTGCCAGTCCCAGTGCATTACCATAGAGAGTCCTTCTAGAGGGAGAAGCAGCAGAATCTTCCTCTCCAGAGAGGTCGGTGACAGTGAAGGTTGGCCATTACCTTAGTGTGGAAAGGTTCCAGTGAATACAGAGGGCATCTCTGCTCTGGAAGTCTGCCGTGTAGCCTGCTGAGACCCTTACCAGCTATTCTGACCCCGGCCTCTGCAGAGTAGGTCCTAGGGAACATGCTACCACCTGATATGTGACTTACATGGATATGATTGTTTGTTGTTCTAGGTACCCCCACAAGTTCAGCAACGCTGACCTCATCCTTTCTACACAGTTTAACCCCACACTTCATTTTGTTTTTTTCTCATTGTGTGGCAGCATATTCTTAGCATGAGTCTTTTTGTATCTTTAATCTTTCCCTAGACATACAAAAAGACAAATAGAGATAGTAGCAGAAAAAAACTGAGGAAATACAACTGTGGTTCCATGACACCTTTTATTTTACATATTTATGATAAGAATTCAGAAATAACATTCCACTGAAGATATAATCAATGAAAGTACACACCATCATCACATCATTCAACAGATCTTTCAGAATACATGCAACAAGATGGTGTGTAAAGTTCTTATGGGGATAAAATGGGGTCATGTGATAGTATTCCAATGTGTGTTTGGTCGTGGGAACAGACTGTTGTCTGTCTGTCTTTCTTTCTTTCTTTCTTTCTTTCTTTCTTTCTTTCTTTCTTTTTCTTTCTTTCTTTCTTTCTTTCTTTCTTTGTTTTTATAACAGGGATCAGGCTCTGGGCCTTGCACTTGTGAGGCAGGCCGTGGAACCACTGAGCTAAATCCCAGGCCCTTTGTTGTCTTTCTATCTTTCTTAATCATCTAATACAGAAGCTTACAGTGACAATTTTAACTTCAGAAATTAATTTCAGTGGCTTTACAAAGAGAAAAGTTCAATATATGTGAAATTTTTTGAACACATGAAAAATGCCAATGGTTGTTTTTATTGTAGAACCGTGTATGTGTTTTGGGGATCTTTGGACTCAAAACTGTACAATGTATCTTCAAGAATTAAGTATACACATTTAGAAGAGATTTACAGTTTATTTTCTTGGAAATTAAAGACCTCAATAAAATTACCACCTAGAGAATAATCTATAAATAAAATTTCTTTGCGTGTGTATAATATCTTTATTACTACTACTCTTCACCTTTTCCTTCTTATAATGACATAATTACATTCTGGAAATATTATAAGGAATCACACATTCTTTTTCTAGAGAAAGAAATACTGATTCACTTGTGTGCACATTCGTGTTGACTCTAAGGAATTTAAACTATATTAGCATTTATTAGATTGAATATCTTTGGGTGAATCTTTGGGAATTAGGTGAATGGATTAGGTAAAATGAATTTAATGAAAGTAAACTCATGAAATATATATGATATGTACATATGTATATATAATTTCTTTATAATACCTTCATTCAAGAGATGGAGCTAAATTCCCTTTTCATGGCATGTTGGTTGGTCTTAGTTACTCATTTCTAACAAATAAAATTAATAGTCAAGAACAGTTTTTCTCACTTCTTAGTCCTCCATGCACAAATATTACTATACTATGCAGTATAAACAACTATATATACAAACATACAGATAGATAGATACATACATACATATATACATACATGCATACATACATGGCTTTGGGATAAGTTGAAACTGAATGCAAAATTGTGTAGAAAACAGAAATATAGCTTATATTATATGCTAAGGCTCTAAAATGTTCAAAAATCAAATTGTCTACTGTGAGAATCCTTTGTTATACTTTGTGCTGAACTCATTATTAGACTCCCCTCCGTATAAGGAGCTTAAATCATTGTCAAGCCACAAAATGCAAGTAGGTTAGGCAGGAACACCCAGGTATTCCTTCTACTCTTCCAGAAAAGGATAGATCTTGTTGTTACAGAAGTTAAGTCAAGAATCAGGGAAAATAACTGTAAGAAATGAAAGAGAGAGGGAGGAGGAGGAGGAGGAAGAAGGAGGCGGAAGTGGGGAGTAGGAGGAAGGCAGGCAGGAGGATGAAAAGAGATGTGGACGCCTCACCATTTTAAACCTTGGCTAATTAAATCAGACTCTTCCTGTAATCTCAAAGTAGTTGTGAGTCTTTGCACATGGGAGGAGGGGTTTCTGCAAATACATAACCTGTCTGAAATATTTTAGCCTCAATTCAATTCATTATTAGATTCATTATTTCAATGGCTCTGAAATTAAATGCAAAAAATAATGTTTTGTTTTGGTTTGGTTTTACCGTTTTAACCCTCATATCTAATCTAGTAAGTAGGAATTTGTGGCTGTTTTATAAATTATGGTATTGATTCTCTATAAACAAAGGGAGAGAAACATCAGAACATGAAAATCATGTATAAGTGTTTTTATTTATATGATTCTAGATTTTTTACTTAATTTTTAGATATGTTACAAGTAGCTCTACATGGATATTTACTTTCATTTTAACAATTCTGTGATTATGAAGATGCCTTCTAATTATAAATGTTCCATATATTCCACCTTATAAGCTTAAACTATATTTGTAAATATTGAAACATCTATAAATGTTAAAGTAGACTACAGAATTTTTCTCGTTTCTGTGCTACTGACATATTTCTGCAAATCTATAGAAAACAAAAAATAAAAATAAATACATAAATACATGAGTCTAGATAAAATATGGATCAATGAGATCTCTAAGTGGTACTACTTTTACAATAAATTTTAATTTTCAGTCTTTCTGTGTACCTTATAATGAACCAACAATACCTTTCAAATTGCTGTTAATGAAAATCTTAATGAGTATGTGAATTTGTGTATTCTCTCAGCAATCAAATTGCTTGTCACCAGGAAGAGCTCCAATTAACTCTAAAGGAAAATCTAAGAATGCAGGGGCAAAAATGAGAACCTGATCTGAATTTTATCTGCTAAGAGTGGATGTAGAGAATTTAATTCACACACTCATTTGTTAGGGAAGGAATATGTTCTTGTAAGTTAAAATGAACTCTTGATAAAACTAAGTGCTATATTTTAGAGGTCTGACGTCTTTGATCTAAATTTCAGTTATGTTTCTTTCATCGTATGAAAAAAGTCCTGAAATATTTTATTCTAGTTTTAGATAGTTTTTCTCTTCATTTTTGGAATGCTGATGCCAGGTAGCATTATAAAACCACTGTTAACTTTGTTAACTCAATTTTGTCTTATAATTTTCACCTTTCTTGGCTTTAATTATTTTCACAAGGCTAATATTAAAGATAATTAATGAATAGTTAAACTGCTTATAGATACATAAAAATCCGATACATCAATACTAGGTATCCAAAAAGAATTTGCCATACTCATTTGTGTGGAAGACAGCAGTTTTGTTTATGTCCAAAGAAGGCTGTAAGCAGTGTATGCTGTGGAGTGTTAACCCCACAATTGTCTTGTTTATAGAACCGAGTCTGGCTGAAGCCTACATGCAGAGGTCAGAGTAACTCACACTCAAATTCCATTTCCACAACTAAAACCTTCTGACTAGAAGGACAGTGTTCTAATCACAACCATGAGCTTTGTCTATTTTGTTGCTAATTCAAGAATGTTTTGTCTCGTCTTCTAAGAGCCTCACTTTCAGTCATTTCCATAGAAACCACATGACTGTGCATTCTCACATGTAGTCCTACCCTTGCTCTTAGCTGGCCTTTACCCCAATTGATTACAAATAAAAAAATCAGTGGCTTGGACTGGCCAGCACCTTTGTTGTTTGTACTGGCATTGGTCGTCCTGGCACCTGGTTTTCTGTGTCTCTTAGTTTTTTCCTTTAGGTTTCTTTTCTCAGTGCTGCATTGTACACTGGGCAGGAGACCAGAGCCTACTGCAGAGGTTTCCAGTAATGTTTCAGGGATTCCCAGTACATTTTATTAATCCAGAAAATATTTATTGTCTCTCCTATGTCAGTACTGTGCTAAATACATTAAAATACTATAGAATACAAAGCAAAAATGCTTGCCATTTTAGAGATAACATCTGGGGAAAGAAAAGAGCAATACATAAATCAATGATATATTGTAATTTAAAAGCTCAGTGTGGCATTAATAAAAGCTAAATTATATAGCTAAAGCAGTTTTAAACTTAAAATATTGGTACCAATATATGTTTGACTTGATTTAGCATGAAACCCATTAAATATGAATCTAGGGTTGAAAGAACTAGCTAGTCATGGATTTGGATGTATTAAAACTCAGTAATGTTTAAAGCCAAAATGCTAAATAGTACCACCAAAGAGAATGCAGAATGCCTGTCACTAAAGAAGATGCCCAAAGACCAGTCCCTGATGACCTGGATTTTGAGAGATGAGGAAGATGAGAAATCAACAAAAGAAACCAACAAGAAATCAACCAACCAGCCAACAAAAAAGGCCTAAGAAGTGGTGGTCACAGAGGTGAATCAAACTGGAAGATTCTTATTGTCCTTCAGACCAACAAAATGAGAGCCTAAAGGAGAAAAGATGTGCAAACATTGCTCCCGTAAAGTCACCAATGACCTCTGAATGGGCTAAATCTTTTACTCAGTTCTTGACTCTCATCCTATTTGAACCATGTTGGGTAGTTAATATAACTGACAAAATACTCTTCCATCAAGGTAACTTTCCAATTTCATAGGAAGCAAATGAACCCTGAATGGGGACAGTCAACTAGGATAAATGTGAATCTTTAAAGATGGGCCTTGTTTGTCAGCAAAAGAGAGGATGATAGATCCTTGGTGTAATAACTAGAGCTGCAAAGATGCTCAGTTACATTTTTTTCTTCCCATATCCTCATGGTATAAGATTAGCAATATTCCTTAATCATCATTTGTAAGCATAAATCAGTCGCATGTTATATTAGATGGAAAAGAATGAAGAATTTGTCTACTATATTTGAATAAAAAAATTTTAATGAACACACCCACGATAAGTATGAACACAAAGATAATAAAGAAGACACTATGCAAATAAAAAGCAATCGAAAGCTATGGAGTGAGGACAAAGAGAAGAAGAAAAATCAAACGGTGGATGTGCAGAAAAAAGAAGAGCTAAAAAGATGGTATGTTGACACCGCTGAGTGTAAGGATGTAAATGCAGGGAAGAAGAGTATATCACCTGCAAAACTATCAAATCTAGAGGAAAACAAGAAGGGAATTTTTTTAAATTATGAAAAAGGGCTGAGTGTAAGAAAGAACTTTAATGAAAGCATGATTCCACAACATGACATTTCTTTAAAGAGAATTATTAAAACAAGGCACTACATGCAAAGTAAGAGTACAGTGGGAAGATATCAACTGAAAATCAAAAGAAATTGCAAATAATATTAAAGTGAAAACAGAAGAGAAGCAGAGACACAAATACTGAATTAGTGATCTAGAGAATAATTATTTTGAATTCAGAGAAAAATAAATTGAATTTATAAGAAAGAGAAACATAAACCATGAGACAGACAAGATGCTATAGAGAAGAATAATTTTATTTTTTAGCAAACAGGAAAAGTAAGGGTTATAAAAATAGAACAGAAAAAGTATTCATTAGGTAATACAATGATACCTAAAGGAAATAAAAATAAACCTATTGAACAAAACAGCGTGAAAAAATTTCATATAGAGAAAATCCAGTCATAATCTAATAAAATTACAATCTTTCAAAATAAAGGCTTCTTGAGCCATCTTGACAGAAATATCATGTTCCTAACAAATAGTGATTTTTAAAAATAATCATAGTGGCCTCAGGCATTCAGGTGCTTTTGACATGTCCACTTCCAGAATGCAATAGGGTGAATTCTACCAAGGTATGTAGAAAGCAAAGAGTGAAGCAAAAATAGTTATATTGAATATTTATCTTATAAATAATAGCCAAATCTTGGAAATGACCCATATATCCATCAACAGATGAAGAGATAAAGAAAATGTGATATTTACACACAATGGAATACAACTCTGCCATAAAGATATATTTGAGGCATTTGTGGGAAAATGTATGCACCTTGAGACCATATGGTAAGTGAAATAAATCAGACACACAGGCGTAAGTATCAGTTTCCCTTATATGAGAAATGCAGAGTAAAAATAAAGAGCAAAATAAAATATAGCTGCTGCTGCTACTACCTCTAAGAATAATAAAATAGATTGTTCTCCAATGAGAAGGGCATCAAGAGATGGAGGGAGGAGAGAAGGAGTAAAGGTATAATGAATGAAAAAGGAGCAGGGATATGGTATGTACGTGTACCAACTTCCCATAAAGAATATAAACATTCACTGCACACCAAAACACTAAAAAAGTAATAAAATAGAGAATCAATGCTTATAAGAGGCACCATTCAAGTTTAAAGCCAACTCCAGCCATTCTCGTACATGTGATTGTAGTGATAAGATTTTATGAGAGGGTTGGACATAGAAGCAAAAGGAAAACTGATCTGCATTAACTTTGTTGTACATTTGAAACATGTAGGCAACCAAATGTGAGAACAAATGCTGTGTAAAGGACTTGTTTCTAGACAAATACAAAATAGCTGCAGTATATAAATGCTGTATATATTGACAAGAGTCAGAACAAAAGGTAGACTAGGAAAAGCTGATGAGCAACAGCTTATGCGCTTACTGCCATTTCATGATTAATAAGTATTCTGTATATTTCTTAACGGATTCCAGATATGCTGAGTTTGGCAAATTTAAAAACAGTAACTTCTGTATTTATTTAAAGCTGTACTAAAAAAGAAACGATGAGATAACATAAGTCATATATGTTAGGAGATTAAAAAAGGAAAGGGAGGTTAAGTGTATGCTGTCAGCTCTTGACTTCCCCAAGTGTCTGCCAGAAAAATCCAGGTTGATACTCAACAAGCAAACCTATCTGTCAGACTTAATACAGCATGAGAGGACACTGTGGGTGTCTCAGAAGGGAGAAGTCGCATTGTCTCACCTGGGCTGTATAATATAGGATACTTTTGTATTGTAGGGTACAGATTGGGATTAGGTAAAGTTTATGACATAAACCTTTATATGTTTAGACACAGAAAGAGACTGGGAGTGACTATTAAGGGAGAGGCTGTTAATCTTTATAAATGAATATTTAGATCCGTTCACAATCTTATCTTTGAGGATTGAATGTTTCTTGGAATAAAAATCTAAATATTTTTTGGCTAGCTCCAAAATCCATTTTCACGGCAATTCTTCCAATATTTCTATGTGTCATGGCGGATTTTCTATTTCCTTTTTGTAGTTCTGCAGCGACATTTAAAAACTTGGAGAGCATACGTTTGAGCCATGTAACACAGCCAAATACTACAGAACAACTGTGATCCGATCTTGTAGTTTGTTTCTAACCCAGAAGCCAGTAAAAAAATTAAGTATAACATGAAGAAGCCGCAATTCTAAGCATAGGGATATAAGAGGAATCCTTAATTCCATGATTTCATTGTTCTACAGATTTTTTTGGCAAAATTAAAGATTCCAGACAAATCTATAAGGTTGTAAATTCAACATTCTTCTCCTAAAATAATTCATATTCCACTTGAAGAAGGCTGTATTGTATCTAAAATAACTCCTTTGAACCACTTGTATTATTTGACTAAACCCTTTAAACCTGGAATTCACTGGCTTTAATGGCATTCTCCAATTACTTGCTGCTACTTTTTGATCTATATCGTATGTAACTCTCTTTCCTTTTTGGCCTCTTCTAATTTGCCATATGAAGAAGTTTAAGGCTGAACTCAAGAATTCAAATTTCCTGTTTCGAGATTAAAATTTTGAATTTACCTTTGGCTCAGTTTTACTCTTCTTGAATCAGATTATACAAAGAACTCAAATTATTTCAGATTTAATGTGCCAAAATGTACCCTTTGTTGCATAGGAAACTATTCTGAAAGCAGACACTGGTTTAATAAAACTGAAGGTTATTGTCCAGTCTGCAGGAATACTCAATACTTTTCCAACAAATAATTGCTAGCTGTTAAAAACTGGACAATGATCCACTTTTGGACAAGGAACTCCATTGAAATTTTCAAATATTTCTTAACTACTTTGGTATCATGACATTTATACAAGAGAGAACTTCAAGTAAATCTAAAGAAAAAGTGCTTTGGGGAGATTGTAACTAACTAGCTGGTGTTATTTTAGAGTCTATAAATATCAACTTCAAAATATGTCTATTATTTTCCCAATCTCTTTTTAAAGATACATTTCTTTGAAAGTATATTTACCAACCTAGCTCTTACAAAATGTACCCAGTTGTTCTGTGGAGACAGGAATCTGTTTCTGAGTGCAATGTGATTTGGTGTTTATATTTCTGACTTATCTGTTTGGGCATCATCTAAAAAGTCACTCATTGTCTCTGAGTAGGCAGGAAAGAAATCAAATTTTTTTTTTTTATGACGAAGTGAGAGGACTCACAATTGAGTGATAATCAAAGGAAAATAAATATAAATGCCGTTGTAGGTTTTATCGTGAGCAAATTATAGGTATGTTTTGGTCTCATACTAAAGAGTAATTTTATAAGAATGTAATATTATGAATAAGCCTACTAAAAATTATAGTTGAAAAGGAGAACATTGTGATTGATACAGACAGGTAAAAAGTGCCAGTGTGATATTTGTCTTGGTGGTCTGAGCTCAGAAAAGAAAGCCATGACCTTTATTTTGGCAGAGAAGAGTAAGGTGTCTGGGACTGCATCTGAAAGCCCAACAATCGTGCCATGGAGTACTGGAGGGGAATAAATTTACATATCAGTCCTTTCTGGGATCCAATAGTAATCCTTATGGAATTCTTGCCCAAGTGCTTTCTGTGCATTATCGCTTTGATTTTTTCTGTAAATGCGTTAGGAAGCCGCAGGGCCACTTAAACCCGGTGCTTTGTTCGAGAATTCAAAACACTCATATGCTCCTATATTTCTGATTATGATTTGTTAGTAGGAGAAGGGGGGACATTAAAATCAGCAAAGGGAAGGAAATTGGGAGCAAAGTCTGAAGAAATACAGCACAAACTCCTGGGCGTCCTCTGACAGTGGAAGAATATAGATATGCGTAATTTTCACAGTGAAGATGTGCGACAAAAAGGCTCACTCAAGCCCCGGTACCCATTGCTTTTATTGATGTCAGTCACACAAGGATGTAGCAGCTATATGAATGACCTCAACTACTCAACATCTAACGAGCCAGAGCAAAGGTAAATATTTATGACAAATTACATTAGTTAGCTAAACTATCTAATCAAACTGGAACAGAATGGCCCGAGAGACCATAATAAAATCTTTTATTGGACATAATATTGCAAAGACGTATAGCTCGTTTCCCAGGCGTGGCTGTTTATAGTAATATATAAAATTTGAGCCTCACTGGCCCACGGACTTACCTGTCTTTTTCCTTCAATAAAGCATCTATTGTCCTGAAGTTCATCTATGGCTGGTGCAACCCCTGGGACAGAAAGGCATAGAGGAGGATGACTGTCTTTATAATGATCTACTCTGGTTTACTAATTCAAGATCTGGTAGACTTACTCCTTGAGACTTACCGTAGTCTACAGAGAGACTAACCCAGTCTCCAGAGAAATAAATTACTTTATGAGGAAAAACTATCCAAATCGCAGCAGACACTACTAAGGCGGAGCAAAGGATGAGGACTGCGTAGAAGTTCTCAGTGAGGAGAAGGTTTGGGATCACTGCATTTCTATGTACATACTTCTAGAGGAACAAAGTTGGGCAAGTTGAAGGTCAAGTACACTGGAATTACTATAAAATAATCATGTGCAATAGAAACAATTTTTGTGTTTCCACAGAAAACTGCATCAGCTCTACCTTGAAGCTTTCTAGATTCTAGCTCTATTCCTTATCTTTGAGCTGTTTTGCAACAATTTGCAAGATGTAGGTAACTTAAATACATGTAAATGCTGTGCTGTATGGTGGGGGTTCCACTGACCTTTTCCCTACTGTGAGAAGATACTGTGTTGTTTTTCTTTGTTTGCAAATTCATCTCCATATTTTTTTATGTCAGATAAGTCTATTTTGATTTTTCCTTTGAATTAGTTATAAAATAACTCACAGTATAGGAATCAAATAAATTATTTAACACATATTCCTCTTCACATTTCTTTTACAGGTAGGATGTTATCTTTCTCTGAAAACTGTCTTTTAACAGAATTTAGATTTTGAGACATTTGCATTTCGCTGATGAGTGTTGATATCTCCAAGATATGATCATGGGAGTGAATGGATAAGGGATGATGGAGAATAAGGTCATTGGGGAAAACAGATCTGGAAATGATGTCACAGAGTAGAAGATTCATCCAATACATATTTAATTCACCAAGAATTAACAGCAATTGTGTTAGAAAATCTGATGATGCTCTAGGAGCTAAACTATCCATAAATAACTCATGAGAGAGAAGGCAATTGGTTTGTGGATGGCATCCTTCTGATCACAAGAGAGTTGAAACTGACGGAAATAATCCAGAGAAAAGGAAGGAGAAAGAGAAGAAGGAGGAGGAGGAGGCGCAGAAGCGGAAGCAGAAATGAAAGAGGAGGAGGAGAATGAGGAGGCGGAGGGGGAAGAGGAGAAAAGGGAAGAGGAGGAGAAAGAGGAGGAGGAGCAGCAGCAGCAACAGCAAAGAATTCTTGAAATAGCCATGAGTATTAAGAAGATGGGCAGGGATTTAGCTCAGTGGTTCCAGTGCCTGCCTCGCAAGCACAAGGACCCGAGTTCAACCTCCCGTACCGAAATAAAAATAAAGAAGAGAATCTATCTCACCTTCTTACCTCCAGGACCTGTAGATTGTGTGTAAGAGTAGCTCAAGACTTCCTCTGATTACAGAAATAAACAAGAACAAAGGATACATGATATTATTCCTGATCCTATGGATAACTTCTGAACAAGAATGTACAGATAAGAACATACTAATTTATTTCCAGAAACAGCAGCAGTATGAATCTAAATTTAGGGGGGAGTGGGGTAAATCTTGGTTGCACATTGTGATTCTTTTTGTACTCGAGATCTACCCTTCTGGTTTAATCAAGTTTAGAACGGGACATATACACACAATGTTCCCAGGCAGTTCTAACTCTCAATAATGATGAGATTGCCACTGGGCTAAAGTCACAACTCATTACCAAAGTGTTTAACATCTAAATCTTATTGATCATTCACTACTGTGCTCTATATGCCCAGAATGTAACAAGACAGAAGAACTGCAAATTCATTGAGCTGGGATGGGAGGAAGTCCAAGGCAGCAGAATCAGGCATAGTCTCTTAGTCTTTCAAGTATGGTTGCTATGTTTACCTTGACAAAATTTCACTGTCAGCAATCAAATTAACACTGGTTTCTGCAAACAAAATCGATGGGCAACATATCAGTATTTTTCTTCACTTGAATTCATCTCAAATTGCTATGAGTCTTTGACCTGTATTCTGGTATATTCTAAAAGACAGTTTATCCCGTCAGCATTACAAACCTAAACCCCAATTGGTTATTCTAAACCCATGGGAGCCACTTGTGATAGTGCTCACTAGATTACAGAATAAGCGCCCCCCCTCTGCTTATCCATAGAAGACTAAAAGGGAGAAAGCACCCTGGCACCTGACTTTCTGAGGTCCTTCCTGGGGACCAAGAGCCCTTCAGTTCATGTGTTTCCAATAAACACTTCCCCTGTAACCTCCTTTCTATCAGTGATTTCATTCTTTGACTTTGTGATACAATGAGCTTGGTTTGTCTGTTGAGAACTGTTTCACTACTTGAAAGAGATTACAGAACAGTTCTTTGAATGAGAGCCCCAAGTCACCCTGAGGAATATCACTGATATTACTCCGGAGATTCCATATCTAATTAAATTTCCACCCAGAGCCCACCTCTTTATTAGCCCAGTGAGATTCTGAAATAGCTCAATATTTTTTATTTCCCAAAGTCAGGTTATCAAACTGAACTCTCAGAGACACCCTGTGGTATGTAACATTCTCTATGATTTATTTCACTTATAGTCTCAATATCCATCCATTTCCTTAAAAACTGCTCAAGTTTATCTTTTATACAACATTTTCTTTATTCATTCATCTGTTGCTAGGTACTTTGAATTTATTTTACTCATTATTACTGTCTTGTTATCCCCACTACCCCTGTCTCTCATGAAGAAACCTAATTCAAAGTTAGAAAAATGAAAATATGTAGTTTCCTTGGACTGAAACAAAATAATTATCACACCTTCAGTGGTTTAAAATAACTGCAATTTATTCTTTCAGGGTCAGAATAAAATATAGTGAGTCTGGAATCATGATATTGTCTACCTTCATTCCTATTGGGAGCTCCAGGAAAGAAACTATCCCGTCCCTCCCTCCTAGGTTGTGGTGATTTCCATCAATTCTTCTCCTTTCTGTGCTCTAAGCTACATCTTTCCAATCACTGCCTTTATCGGCACATGATATTTTTACTGTATCCAAGTATATCCCTTTGGAAAAAGGCAACAGTCCTTACAATTTAGAGTTTATTTTTACCCAGTATGACTTCATCCTAACTTGTTTGGCAAGCTGCTTGCTCTAGGATACTTAAGTGGCACCATTTTCTGCTTCTGATTTCACAACTTTCAAATCAGCTAGCTCAGGATTCTCACAATGATTCCAGGGTCATAAAGAAGAGAAAATGAATTTATGTCTCAATATACAAGCCTTTTCATGAACCCAGCTACCATGGGCCAAAACAGCTAACAGTGAGAAAAGCCATATAAAGAACCACCAAACTGTGTGGAAAAATAAAAGGAAAATCATGATTATTTTGCTAAAACAAAAAATGTCATAAGCCCCTGATTTACAAATGAGTTCTCTTCCAGGAGAAACTTCATAAGCCAGATTTGTTTGTAAGTCCAACAAGTGAGTCTTAAACACTTTTAACACAAATACACGATATATACTGCTTTGCCCTTCTGAGCAGTCCCCTCCACATTACCACTGCCTCTCCTCTTGCTTCCTGACATCTTGGGCTCTGACCGAGCACTGTACTAATGTATACTATTGTCCTATGCAGTAAGCACACAGCAACACAACTGTGGCAAAGTCTGGCAGACAGAGAAGCTACTTTTATGATGTTTCCATCTACAAATGTTTGTCATATGAAGTTAACCTGTATCTGTGAAAGTTCGCAACTCAAATGTTCATAAGTCAGGGACATACTGCATTCCATTCAAACCAATCAAATTACAATTCTGCCATATGTAGGGGAATGTTTATGCAGTTATAGAGGCAGGCATGAAAACAGGCAAGAATTGCTAAAGATCATGAAGTTTAGTAAGAAGAATATATAGCCAGAATGATGCCATGTAGCTGTATGTTACACCTACTCAAAGATATGATTTTACTGAATGCCATAGTGGGCATCACTACTAATTCTGAAAGGATCTATAAATCAAGCCACTTTTTTTATCCTCACTTTATCTGGTTCTAATTGAAGTCTTCGGTGGGGCCAGCCTAGATCACTAGAATTAGGAGACAGAAATTTCAACTTCACTTTATAACTTGGAGGCAGAGAATTGCATCTCACTACATGTCTTTCTGGAAATAAGGAAGATTTAGTCTATAACAGGAAGGAAAGAAATTGAAATGCCAGTCACGCATACTCACAAAACACACAAACAGAATATGCATAAAAGAGAAGGGTATATTCAGGTACACTATGTTAGAGCTACCCAACTTCTCAGGGCTGAGAATTTGAAATTCTGAATAAATAGCACAAAGTTAAAATACTGGCCGATTTTATTTCATTTTTGAATAATGAAAACAGATTCTTGACCTTGGTTTGCTATTTTAGCTTTTTTCTATGCTGCGGTCAGTTACAATACAAATGGATTTAAAAACAAAAATAAACAAATCAAAAAAACCATGAGCTGATAAGATTAGAACAGAAAGAAAACAAGGCAATTAAATGTGTAAAATTAATGAGATACGCGCTCCCTGACCTTGTCTACTTAATTCTGTACATGCACATCAGTGATTTCTTTTATGTTGGGACTAAGAAAATCTGAATTCAATCATTTTCCTTTTTATACACTGGCATCAAAACTGATGGACGGACTTTTCTTTGTTTTCTAAGTTGTAATTTCTGACATCAACCAGAAGAAAAACTTTTAAAGTAAAATAATGATCTCACTTTTTCTCTTCAATCCCTAACTCTATTTACATTTCTCTTCTCTCCCCACAGATTGACACAAATTTGAACTCACAGGACAAAATAAGCTTAAACAAGTCATAATTTCTGAGTTTTATGATGTGGTGACTAGTGTTTACACAGTAAGGTCTCTTTGTGAGTCAACAGGTAAGGCCCAACATCAATAATTCAAAGCTGGAAGATGAACATTGAGCAGATGTGATTTAGACATCGGATTCTCTACCTGCCTCCAATCATCACCTTCAGATTGGAGGAAGATCAAGTCATCTCAAGTCCGACAGTGAGTTAAGAAAAGTACCCAGAAGCTGCTTGTTCACATTTCGCTGCTCCATGTCATTCTCGGCTTTGCTCTTAGCCACTGATTACTTTAATTTATGAACATCATGCAGACTACTGTATTCTGCAAACAGCAACTAGACAAAATCCTTTGTGAAAAATTATTAAAAATTTGGAGTCCTAAAGGAGGAAAGAGCAAGCACATTAAAGAGTAACATACCACAAAAATATTTAAACAGGTAATAATTAGCTCCTTAAAAAGTCATCCTATCACCCCAGCACTGAAAGTTACTCCAACCAAAGCTACTCCACAGATCAAAGTTTTCCTCAACCTTGCTTAGGACCCCCCATTTCTTTATATTCTCCTCAGTGAGCTTGACATTTTACTGTCCAGTTCTCTTTTGTAATACTATTAAGTCTAGTTTATGTATCATCTCTCTAATTTTATTCTACTCAGGTAGTTTCTAAAGAAACTTTTCTCCTAGTCAGACTCCCATTAGTGTATTTCTAAACAAAAAGTATATTATCTTCCAGGGAAAAATTTTGCAACCATGTTTTAAATTTTTTTTCTTCTCTGTTGCCCAAAATCTGGATCAAAATATGACTAGTGATCATACTAATAATATATGGAGGCAAGATAGAATGAAGGAAAACAGTATTTAAAGGAAATTCTTACTTGTTTACTATTTATCATTGTGAGACATTGCCTGAAAAAGTACTTTTAATGATTTTCAAAGGTATTTTTCACTAAATAATTTAACTTAAGTGAATGAGGAACTGGAGTGAATAAAAGAATTAGGTAAAAGTGCTGTCCTATAAATCAGGAGAAATAGTTTATGTGTATCTTCACAAGCAAAAGAGATTTGAAAATCTGAAAGCCCTGTACTGTGAGCAAAACACAGTAAGGAAGAGTTGATAAGGAAAAGGTTACACTGGTCATCACACCTAGTCTTAGACGTGGGAATTATTGTCCTAATTCTGACAGTAATGAGAAACCAGTTTTGGTGATTTTAATAGAGAGTGATTTAAATTTTTAAAGAGCATTTCTGGCCATACTTTGGAAAATAAAAACAATAAAGGGAAAGTAAGTTGGTTTTGCTATATTTGCTAGAATACATCAGGAATAAACTAATCTGAACATTGTGGTCCAGGAAGGCAGTGGTTAGCATCCAGGATATGAGAGATTTTTAGGAAGTAAAATTGACAAAAACTATAAATGTCATGATGACCAGAGAGTGATAAAAGTATAGGAAAATCAAAGATGGGTTTCAGGTTTGCCTGAGGGACATCTGAGGATTTTCTTTCTACATTAGTATGAAAACAGTCTTAAATCCTATGAGGAGATATAAATTTGACCACTGAGAGGAATAGCAATGGGCATTATAAAGTTTTAATAACTTTTAACAGAGATCTATCTTTGAGCCAAGGGCTTCAGGCTAACCACTTTTAGTTCATGAACAGAAATTTTGGATGTCCATACTAACAGTGCTTTTCTGCAAAAGTAGTTTCCACTTCTTTCTTCCGGTTTCTGTGGACTATGATTTCATGCTCTTCAAAGCCAACTGGAATGAGTCATGTTTCCAAAAGCAAGCTGAACACTTACCTCCTCAGAAAAGACTTCTGTTACAATAACTGTTCTTCTGCACTGGTTTGCCAAATAGTGAACATAGGCACAATTTCTTCTTTTCTGGTTCTCAGAGCATCATTCCTGCCAAATCACAAGATTGAACAGTTAATTTTCAGTGGTCAGTGACTTTCCCACATGGCCCAGTGTCTCACATTTAGATACCAAATGCCTGAAAGTCAAGGAGTTGACCGTGTAGAAGAGAATGCAGGGCATCATTGCAGGTTGCAAGATGAGGCAATTGTGACACAAATATGTCTAAGAAATGGTCCATATTTCATATACAAAACAAATTACTTACTCTTGATCATTATCTGTATCCTGTAGCATAGTCTGTGATGATATCAGATGAGTTACAAAGAAATGATTGATTTCAGATTTAGATGAAAAATACTTTCTATGACACAAAACAATGTTAAATTACTTCACTAAATGACTTCAAGGTTACCTGAGTTTGATAATTGCTTTGGTAGCCATTTTATACAAAGAAGTAAGCAAATAAGGGTCTTAGAAAACATGGAAATATGTCAAGGGACATTGATTCTTTTAATATTGAAAAATTGCTCTGGAAAATCCAAATAATTATGAGGGTGGGCAGATTTTATCAATGCCTTTTTTCTAAGAAAAACTTTGCAATGTATTTCAAAATACTGAACCATTATTCATACTGATTTCTAATAAAACACTTTTAATTGTTGTTTATCTGAAATACATGGCTATTAATATTTTAGGAAAACTCAAGAAAAAAATGATAGCATGATCCCCAAAATCTCAACATATTCATTTAATAAAAGAAAATCATATTCAGTGATTTTTAATTTAAATTTTGTTTTATTAACTAATAAATATACAGTAATCTTTGACCACAATATATTACTTCTTCAATATTCTAAAATGAATACATTATAAAAGGGTAAGCAATTTTAACTTTAATACTAATATACATCATAATTATATTGGTAATTGGGAGAATTTTTTCAATTTTTCAGATAAAAATAACTGTGGTGAAAGTTTTATATTCCATAGTGACCAAAGAACTATCTTCTTTCTGGATATTTTAGACTTTTCAGTCTGTAACAGTGACTCTAAAGTAACTAGTTACTTGTTCTCTGCTTTTAAATTAAGTTGCAAGTTGTTTTCTAGTACCAGGATAAATCTTAATTTTACTAAAGAAAGAAACAAGAATTACTCCCAACAACTTAGAATATATTGAGTGCTTTAAAATAATGTATTTTCTCCTTTAATTAATGGCAATAAATCAAACACAGCTATTTAATTATTTTAGTAAAGTGTTTTCCAGTGTAAATGTCAGTCATTTCACAGCCTTTTTACAGCATGCTTTCCCAAGAAACATTAAATGCTAGTTTTCATTAAAAAGTGGTCATAAAATATTCTGTTTTCAAAATCAAGTCATTTATAGCTCAGTTGGCCCAAGATAGTTTCAAGTAGTTGTTGTTTTCTCCACATTTTATGTCCAAGTGTAAATTGTTACTGAAGGTAACATTGATACATTTATAATGCTCCAATAATTTGGATATTTATATTATTTCAATCAATGTATATTTAAAAATCATCTGCTAAAACTGCATGTCATTTTCTACATCAGTCATAATAGAAGAGATATAAATACATTTTTATGATCCACACCATAGGTAACCAAACCTGCCCTGCTTGATATGTATCCCAAAGTATGTTTCCCTGTGAAATCATATGATTAAACGATGGATCTTTCGGAGGTCTCATTCTGTGATGTGAGTTAAAATTTGGATTCCATTATAATTGATACAGAGGAACATAACTTCAGAAATATGACAATGATTAATAAAATTATTTGTAACTAAAATTATTACTTTGCTGGAATAATTTAATTCTGCCTATACTTGGATATGCAATGTACTTATCCACCCTAACATCAATGCCCACCGCATATTTTGTTATGAGTGTCTCAGAGGTCTACTTTTGCATTTGAAGGTTTTCAGAAAAAATAAATAAATATTTGCATTCTAATGATGCACTATTAGTCTATATAAAATACTCCAGAAGCTATTAGTCTAAATAAAAAGTAATAATAGAAATTACAGAGTGGAAAACTATAAATTTGGAAATACTGTACTTATTTCAATGTAGAAAGATATCGAGCCTCTTATCACTAGAATTTAACATATTGTGTGTATAATTCCAAGAAAAGGAATTTGTGTAGAACCGTGCATTTCTTTGGAATAGGGCTAATTATAGCGCGATTTGTGAAAGATTCTCATTAATAAATTTTTTTCAGCTTTAATTGAGTTTATTGGTACAATTTAGGGATACAGTACAGTTACATTCATTGTTGGGATCTTGTACCTCTACATGACAAGTCTTGATTCTCATTTTTTCCCCTTACCTCTGCCCTCCCTTCACCCCCTCCTCCCCTCCCCATCTACAAACACTTTATTTTCATCTTTTCATTTTCTCACATTTTTTT
>NW_022900923.1:36396533-36421511 GCF_012274545.1 Fukomys damarensis
CATACTTCTCTGTGATATGATTCTTTTAGTTCTCTTGGAAAGATACCCAGCAGAGGGATGGCTGGGTCAAATGGAACCTCCAGTCCAAGCTCTTTGAGGTATCTCCATATTGATTTCCATAGTGGTTGCACCAGTCTGCACTCCCACCAACAATGGAGAAGGGTTCCTTTCTCCCCACAACCCCGCCAACATTTGTTATTGTGTGATTTCTTGATAGCAGCCATTCTTTGTGGGGTGAGGTGGAATCTCAGTGTTGTTTTCATCTGCATCTCTCGAATGACCAACCCTAGCCCTAAGTAGCACGGGAACTAGAGGATAGAATCAACAACTGGGATCTCATCTTACTAAAAAGCTTCTGTACTTCAAAAGAAACCATAAACAGAACTAAGAGACAATCTACAATGTGGGAAAAAATTTTTACCAGCTGTTCCTCAGACAAAGGACTATTATCAAGGATATATAAAGAACTCAAAACAATCAGTTCCCCCAAATATAAAGACCCAATTCAAAAATGGGCATCCGAAATGAACAGACATTTCTCAGACAAAGAAGCAAAAGCAGCAAGAAAATATTTGAAAAAATAAATTTTTTAAATAGATAATTTTATTCCCACTGAAATATTTTAGATTTAATTAATTTAAATTGATAACAAAAATGTGTGAAGCATTTAAGGATTATAGGTCATAATCTTAAATTATTTAATATTTAAAGTTGGTCTCATTATCTCTAGCCTCCTTCAAGTGATGCAGACTGGAGAGCAATCCTGAGTAGAGAACATCAAAATGAAATTCAAATGGTCTAAGACTTCACAGTTTGAATGTATCATTAGGAATGTTTCCTCGTATTTCACATTGTCAGTTATACAATTTGGATCTTAATTACACTTTTAGTTTATCACACCAGAGAAACTATTTGGTATTTACGCATGTATGTCTTATTTATTTAAGAGTATGGCCTCAATATGCATCTATTTTCCCATGAATGCATCTAGTTTGTCATTCTTTATGGCTGATTAGTACTCCATTTATAGAAAAACCGCACCTTCTAAATGTTACTCATCGTTAATTTTGCCCAAGATCTATCTTTCAGATTTGCAGTCATAAAAATTTACTAGCACCATTATTTAATATTTAGTCATATAGAGAACTGCTGATTTGTGCATTATGTATCAGCCAGTGTACAGTTTGAAAAGAGAAATTGCAGTGATCCAGGAGGAGAATGTTTCATATGAACAATTATTAATTATAACAGAGCACAGTAATACTGCCAGGTTGGTTAGTTATATGCAACTAGAAACTTGAAAACTGTACATAAGGAACATCCATTATCTTCGGGGAAAATAAAAAGTGCTCCAGTAAAATGCTCCAAAACTGAAATCTAGACTCCATTGGAGATGCTGTAGCTGTGGTTCACAGGATGGCCAAGGAATCACTGTGATGCTGTAATCCCAGAACTTGCTGGAAATCTATCCTCTAGGGAGCTGCCACAAATTATTTATGAGGAAGGATCTCTCAAAGGGAGTCTAGTACAGAGCCACCCAACTCATGCTTACAGAAACTTCTAGCCATAGGGTGCATTGAACAATCATTCCTTGCTCAGAAGCTTCAGAAATTTGGTTCTCCAAAATTTTCACACACTGCAGGAGCCAGTCCTTGGCTCGGAGGGAAGGCCATGCTGGGAACATCTTTCAGTCTATATCCACTGATGTTTCCCAGTATCCACTACAGGAGAGCAAAAACAAAGCCCAGGGAACTCTTGCCATGCTATTTCTCAAGCCCAGGTTCCCTGCTAGCCCTTTCTTCTTTTTCCCACTGGGAAGTGTAGAAATCAGCGTAAGAGCTC
This sequence comes from Fukomys damarensis, assembly GCF_012274545.1. NCBI lineage: Eukaryota > Metazoa > Chordata > Mammalia > Rodentia > Bathyergidae > Fukomys > Fukomys damarensis. The sequence goes on from NW_022900923.1 coordinate 36,398,376, forward strand.
CAGCCTGACCAAGAGGTCACAAGGATGAAAAGTAAAGAAACACAGAATCAAGTTAACATGTGGATGGCCGGGTGTTCCTCGTTGTCTCCCTTAAAGAGAAAACCCTGAGTGACAGGAGTACGTTGACTTTGTTCACTGAGATTTAGGCACAAGCAATTGGAGTACTCAGGACTCATCTACCTCCCACCGTCCATGGTCCTTGTATGGATAAACAACAGAATCTCAGCTGTTTTTACTTTTCCATGCAAGTATATCAACATGCTTATGATGCTTTTCTCTTTAATGCTCACTGAGGGGCCAATTAGGCCTCAATCTTCCTATCTGGTCTTCCACATTTCCTTTTTTGTTGTACAACAGCAACAGTTGAGTATCCAGTGCTGCTCTTTATCCCTATAGAATATATGTAGATGAAAGTATTCTATCATTTATTTTAAGGTCCAGGCTTTAACAGCTATACTTCCACTCACAGCTGTAAGGTATCTATCTGTACCAGCTCTATTCAAGGGCCTATCTGGCTGTTTAGACTATGGCTAATTTAACTGTCCCCCCGACCTCTAGAAAGGCACCCCTTAGCTTCAGAGGAGCGGTGTAGTTGTGATCAGCAGTCAGAGATACCTTGCATAGGGTCTATTAAAAAGGCCCTCAGTAGACATTAAGCATTCTTGTATCAGATAGGTGCTGATGTTGAACAAGACTTTCCACATCTTGAGTAGTTTTCTTCAGTTACTGTCTGAGAGAAGGCTTTCACTGTTGAGTACAGCGGGGTTGAGTTCTTCAGCAGACATGTCATGACAAAGAAGCCATAGAGGACTTCTCTGTGGTCATATGCTTTTAGAGGGTACCCACACAGTTTGTCCACTCCTTGCAACCACACAAGCAATATCCCCGCCCCCATGCCAGCTGAGTAAGTGGTCCCTCCCATTTCCCCATCTCTAGGGAACTCCACAACACTTGTGCCTTCTCTTTTCTTGTGCTCTTAAACTTTTGACCACTTATAATTCCACTGGATGCTAGCTATATTTCCAACAGGACTCAAAATATTGAGTGTAAATGTTGCAAAATCAAGCTGAGCTTGTGGCTTATTATGACATATTATTCCCCTTCGTTGTTTTTCCAATTGTGATTTCAGTTTTAAATGTGCATCTTAAACAATAACTTGTCCTTGTGGATTGTACGTAATTCCAGTGGATGACTAATGTTCCATTGCTACAAAAATATTTGAAAGCTCCCACTTGGGAAAGACAATTATCCATTTTTATTTTCTGAGAACTCCCATCCTCACCTACATGGCAAGTAGCATGCATAAAATGAGAATAAGTATCTATCCTAACAAGCAAAGACTAAAGTCTGCCAAATTGAGATATAGACATTAAGTCCATTTGCCATAGCTCATTTGCCTGGGGACCTCAGGAATTACGAACTTCTGTTGGAATTGATGTAGGTGAAATTTGGCATATCAGACAAGACTATGATGTGGCATGCTTGTGATCTAGGCAGTTTAAATCTAGAGGTAAGGGTCTAGTGCTTTGATACTGGAATTGATGTAGGTGAAATTTGGCATATCAGACAAGACTGTATGATGTGGCATGCTTGTGATCTAGGCAGTTTAAATCTAGAGGTAAGGGTCTAGTGCTTTGATGGAAATAAGAGTGAGAGAGCTTTACCTTTGAAAAAACCAAAGCAATGAGTCTATCAGTGTGATGGTTTCCCCCTGCCACTGGTCTAGGAAGACTGGACTGTGAGTGTGCATTACCCCCATAAAAGGAGGCCGTCCCATTCCAAATGGCTGCCTGCCATCCCCAAAACAAATGAAACAAAGAGAATCTAGAGTGCTTTTTAAGGGCTGTCGCTAGATGATTAGTGGTATTAACTGCATAGGTGGAACGCAAAAAATGTTAACAGGTTCTGCCAAAGTAAATTCTAATATGGTAATCGCAGCAACCAATTCTAATCTTTGACTCAAAAGTTCAGGGGTAGCAATTTTGTAGTAATTTTGCATAGTTCAGTAAGTAGCAAAACTGGAGAAGATCCATCCATAAAATAAGTTGAAACGTTCATAAAAGCAGCTGTCTGAATGTTTGTAGGTGAAATAAATGAATAATGATAATACAGCTGCACAAATTAATCTGAATGGCAATGGCTATCAGCTAATCCTATACAATCTGCAAAGGCTATCTGCCAATCTAAGCAAGCCTGTAGTAAAGGAGTATAATCCACGGGGTTGACAGTACAATAGTACCATGTTGCCCAGATTAAATCTGTATATGTCTGAGGACTTTTTGTAAGCTGGTTAGAAGATAAAGCCATTCAATTGGTTGATATTTATAGTTCATTATTTGACCAAAGAGTCCAGTATAACAATGAAGAGTAGGCAATATAATGAGCATAAAAGGCACAGCCAGACTAATTCAAAACACCTGTCTATCTGCCAAAGCAGCTTCTATTAACTGGAACTTTTTAAGGGCTTCCATTGTGAGAATATAAGAAGAATTCAAATCTGGATCTCCCTGTATTGTTTTATATAATTTGCTTAACTGGTATTTAGGTATTCTGAATTTTGGGCAAATCCAATTAATGTCTCACAATAATATTTGGAAATCATTCAGTGTTTGCAACAAGTCTCTTCTATGTTAATTTTTGGACTTGAACTGTTCTGTTACCCGGATCTCCAAGTAATTATAGGGAGAGATAATTTGAATTCTCTGGGGCTATGTATAACCCATATTGTACCAAAGCCTGTTCAGTGTCTGGAAAATGAAGGATAAGTTGTTGCTGAGAATTGAAGGTGAGGAATACATCATCCATATAATGTATTTTATAGGATTCAAGAAATTCTTCCTAACAGTATCTAAAGCCTTATTGACAAAATATTGACACAGGGTAAGGCTATTCATCATTTGCTATGGCAAAACTGTCCATTGACATAGCACAGGGGATCAGCAAAGTTAGTGGCAGGAACAGAGAAAACAAAATGAAGTTGGCCTTGTGGGCCTAAAGAGATTGTTAAAAAAAGGAACCTTTAAGATCAATAATTATCATAGGCCAGTCTCACGGGGCTGAAGTGGGAGAGGGGAGTCTGGACTACAAAATGCTCATAGGATACATACAAGCCTCTTAAATCCTGAAGTAGCCTTTGCTTTCTTGATTTCTTTGGTATAACAAAAACAGGAATATTCCAAGGAATGATGGAAGGCTCAATATCACTTGCTTTCAACTCTTCTACCATTAATATTCATAGGTGTTTTTAGATGAAAGAGCTGAAGACCAAGACCAGGCCAGGACTACAACAAACCTTTATTATTGGAGGATCTTCTGGGCTATCTCCTAACAAAGGAAAAGTAACATGGCAGAACAGGAAGCTTCTTTTATAGAAGCAGGGTGGGGTTAAGCTGAGCTGGGGTGGAGTTGAGTGAGGTAGCATTAAGGGATTGGAGGAGCCCATGACATCACTAGGAGGGGCTTGTGACTGTTGTACCAAGCCAATGAGTACACCAAATACCGGGACACAGATAAGACTGAAAGAAGTTTATTTCACACGTGCGGACTCCACTCTAAGAGAAGTGAAGCCCCATTATAGGATTTGTGCATAGATTTTATAGATTTTACAGCCATGACTTCATTCAGGTGGTTACATTTCATTTATAGATATACAAATCATGGTCACAGACAGTTAACTTTCAACCCAGACATAACAGTTCTTTGCTGTTGGGGAGTTTACCTTGAAGATTCGCCTAGCTACCTATCTTAGTCCATAGGAAGGGGGTGTTCAGGGTCAGGAAAGCAAATGTTAACAAAGGTTCTTTCATTTAGACACTTTTATGATCAGGTGGCTCCAGTCTCATCGGAGATCAAGACCTTGCTGTGCCCTGTTATCTCAGAGTAAGACCAAATGCCTCATTCAGCAATTAGTGCCTTCGGTGCCTATTAGTTTTGAACTAAACAAAACTAACTGCTGTTAGAGACAGCAGAACCCATTCTACATTACAATTTACAAAAGTTTTCCCTATTATTCCTCCCTTTGCTTTTGGGGTATCTCCTTACCCCTTGTTATGTTCATACCAATTTTCATTATTCCACATAATTAGAATCTGATAATGTTGGGCAGCAGCTACTCTCTGATGTATGAGTTTTGATCTCCATTTTTCCATGCAGGGACCAAATACGAGTATGATCAATATAACAATAATTGGTCCTTGAGGGTGCTGACCCAAGCTTTCCATCCCTGCAAGTTAAGGCCAAACCTGAATGTTGTATCCTCAGGGTACCTGTTGTTTGATAAGGGGAGGGGTGAACAGCAGTCTCTGGGGTCATTAGCTGGCCAAGGAGTCACTTTAGCTCAGTCAGGTTGCACAGTGACATCCCTGGTCACTTGGAGGTAATAAGCATCAGGTTACTCTTTTGGCAGGAAAAGAGGTATGATGGGAGGAAGAAGGCTGTCCCTTGGTAGGAGAAGCCATATTTAACATGGAGGCTGCTGTTTCATGTGGCAGCCATCTTAAGGCACAGAGCATTATGGAAAGGAGACTACTGCTTTATGTAGCAGCCATCTTGAGGCAAGGGAAATCTAACTACAGGCAAAAGAGCTTCCCTGTTGGTAAGGGCCATAGATTGACCCAAATGGGCATATCAGTTTTCCATTTTAAAGAAATGTTTTCTCGTGGGATTATTAGAGGCAGGATGAATATTAACTGGAAATACACATGTGCTAAAAGGGATCTCTGTTAAGCACAGCCTAATCAATTTTGACAAGGAAGAGACAGGAACAAGGACTCTACACTCTTTTCTTCACCCTTTCTTCAGGGTGCACTGAGTCTAGGACGTTGTCCCATAGGTAAAGGGCAAAGAACTGCGTGGACCAAGCTTCATGTGGAGAAAGTTTTAGGCGATACAGCATAGCCCTGGATATATGCATATTCCACATCCTCTGTCACTCAATGCCAACTCTCTCCATCAAACATGCTTGTCTAAGGAAACCAAGGATTATGTTTGATGACATCTTGCAACATGTGAGAAATTAGCTGGGTACTAGTTTGAACATCACCCTGGTGCAATGGAATTTCCAGCAAAAGGATATAATGTTGTACTTCAATCAATGAACTCTGCTGCCCCTTACCCTAGCTGACTCTACCACATGCACTCACATTCCTTTTTTACTTTTCTTTTCCTTTTTTTTTGACTTATGTTCCTTTCTCTTTCTTCTCCTTTTCTTTTGTCATTTTCTTTTGCCAGCTGGCACCTCTCCTCTGCAGAAGTCCCTGTCACTGACATTACACTTTTCACTCAGGTTGACTTTCTTCACCAGGTACGTGTGTGGGCACTACCTATAAGAACCAGCTTATCAGCTCAAACCTGACCATGGGGGTGACAAGGATGGAAAACAGAGAGACACAGAATCAGGTTAAAATATGAAAGGCCCAGCAGCTATTTTCTCCCTTTGCCAGAAAGCCCCCAGTAACTGGCGCACTTTGGCTTTCTTTACTCACACACAGGCACAAACAACTGGGGTTACACAGGATTCATCTGCCTTGTACCCTTCATGGTACTTGTCTGGGTCAACAACAGAATCTCAGTGGCATTCACTTTTCTGTGACAGCCAGCCTGCATGCTGCTTTTCTTCTTAGTGCTGAGAGGCCAATTAGGCCTTGGTCTCCTATCTGTTTTCCACACTAAGTATTCTATGTTTGTTTTAATATTATATAATGGACATCACAGCAATTTTGTGTTAAAGCACCACATCTATTCTTTGGTAGTATTTCTATTAATGAATTATTAACTTTAATTTTATGAGCTTTCTTATAATAAGCAATGAATACTGAACAGGAAAGATATCAAAAAATAAGTACTGAATTATTAATATATATGGAGCATTTATGAAAAAGCATCAACATTTTCAATTTTGACTATTTTTAGTTTACAAAACTTAAAGATAACAACAAAATTAAATTTCTATATGAACTACAATGAAAATACCAAAATAACGCTCCAATAAAAATCTTTGCTTCAATTATCATACCTAAGGAAGTTTTTACACCTGACAATAAGATATTCCACATTCAAGTATTTCTTATACTTATAGTATGTGTGCTTAGCTTTCCTATTGTCATTTTTGTAAGACATACTGGACATCTCGCTAATCTTGCTGTTTTGTGAGGAGCTTTGTACTATATTATACAATTTGTACTTAGCAAAAAAATAAGATATCAATAAAATATCAAATATATAATGAGTGCTTAGAATAGACAGCAACATTTTAACATCAGGTGTGTACTTGCTTACAAAACCTAAAAGATAACATCAGAAACAAATACCTATGTGAACTGCAATGTAAATATAAAAGTTTACCAGGGAAATAATTTTTGTTCTAATTGTCACACCCAAGACAGTCTTCACACGTGAAAACTACATTTTTCCATGCACAGGTATTGCTTACACTGACGGTATGTACGTTTTCTTTTCCTATCCAATTTTATAGGGCATAGCTGACATTTTTTTGGTGTTCCTGTTGTCATAGTAGGTCTTTGTGATGTTGCAACTTTTTCACCTGTGAGATCACCAGTGTGCTCCGCAATTTTTTTTTTTTTGCATAGTTCCCTAGGCATCAACATTTTGTCTGTTGTAAATGACCTCTTATGCGTTCCAATCTTACTCCTCCAAGGAAATTATTTCATGATATTTTGCACTTGTTATTTTCTTTGTAAACCATCAAACTATTCATGCCACACATTTAAGATCAAGTAAAACACAACCATTGGCTAAAACTTTGTTTTGAGTGACATCATAGCTGCTGCAAAACTCACCAATGACATCAACTCCACCTTTGAATTTGTTATAAAAGTTACCATCTAAGGCTTCAATTTTGATAAAATGTTTCTGTCAATTTTTGCTTCGTGGTGCAGTGCTCACATCAGCAGCACCAGTTTGTTTTTCTTTGCCATACGAAAGGCCAATGTTATATCTTTCTAAAATCCAAAGATACTATACATTTCTCTGTCTTGAAATGGCAACATTTCATTGGGAATTTCTGACTTGTTCTTGCACACAGTTTCTGTGCTGGTCAACTTGTGCTGTTAGCAAATGTGACATCAATCAGAAAGTGGCAAACCAATTGTCAAATGTCATATTCTGATTCGTTTGGGAGATGGGAGCAACAAGACTGTTCATAACATCATTTGGCTTATTGTACGAATAAATACCTGGTGGCTGAGTTCCAGGATAAATTTTTAAATTGAAAGTGTATGTCTTCATATCTAGCAGGCATATATTTTTATACTGTATGTTGAAGGCTTTATTGACCTATGTTGTGTAAAGCTACAGGGACCAGGATTTTCATGTGCCATTGTACTGTGTTGTTCTACTTTTACATGAAAAGTCAAAAGAACTTTTTAAAGAATAAATCCTTAATGCAAGAAACTCAACAATGAGGCTCTTATGGGCAAAACTGTTCTGTTGCTCCTCTGGAACTCCTGTGCACACCTTGCCATTGGTTTCCCAAGTGGGTGAATAGGTTCTTGTTTTCTCCAAGTGCAGTTACTGAGAGACAAACCCAGATTCCATTATGGCAAATTAGAGGTTCACAGAAGAGAAGAACGGCATGGGTGTATTTTATCCCCAGTGATATCTACATAAAGCACAGGGATACATACACAATACTAGGAGCATTATGTGGTAAAAAAAAAAAATCTCAATTTTATACTTTTGCGCCAGTGTACACACTTCGCTGTTTGTTGTACCAAGTGAGTGAACACAGATTGCTTTCTGTATTGCTCAGGCACAGCTACTGAGATGCACAGCTGCTTACCACTATGCTGAAGTACATAATTTCATTAGAAAACACGGAATGGGTTATGATAACTCACAATAATGCCCTAGGTTAATATCGAAGGCGTTTAGGGCTACATTAAGAGTAGGAGTAGGGAGAAGTGTGAATCCCAATTACTTAGAAGCAGAGACATATTTTGTATTTTAAGCTTTTTTTCCCCTTAACCAGTGCTTTCTTCAACCTTAAAGTAGCTTATTGGGACATTACACTCTCTGTCTGTAAAATACATTTTTTTTAAGCATCTATTTTAGGGCTTTACTCCATTTCACCTTCTTTTCCTCTTTCTTATACCTATATTTAACATCCATAGTTTTTATCATGCATTCCTATGTTCTACTTTCTTGTCCTGGTACAATAACTATTCATAACCTATTATATTAGGAAATAATTCAACAGCAGTTTATTTATGATTTTCTTTTCCAATGAAACTACTTTTGTGTTTACTTTGAGTTTGAAGTATAAAAGTAACAAAATAATTTTACAGTTTCAAAGTAGTCTAACAAAGTTTTGGGAACAAACACAAAGTTTTCATCATCAGAAATAATTTTATTATTATTTATTTCAAAGCAATTTAATGTAACTGGTAGCAAAATGTTACATAGCAATAAAACAGAACCAATTCCTGTAGGGCTACAAGAACAATTATTAACTTTATACTTCATATGCAAGTATAATATTTTAAAAAGGCAACAGTTTATTAAAAGTGTTTTATAAGCATTTTTTTAATATCCAGAAAGACTAACAAACTATCATTATTGTAGCAAGCTGATATGAATTCTGTCAAGTATTAAATTTGGACTAATACCTTCATAATCAAAAATAATTATTTTAAAATTTAAGAAATAAAATTTCATTTTTTAGGAAATATAATAATATTCTAATATTAACATCCTAGTCTTACCTGTCATAATGCCAAAATACTAACCTTCAAATCTTGTGGGGAAACAGGTTTGTAAAATCTTACATTAATTCTTAAAATGACAGTAATGATGTTTAAAAAAGCCAAATACTTCATAATCAAATAATTATTTTAAAATTTAAGAAATAAAATTTCATTTTTTAGGAAATATAATAATATTCTAATATTAACATCCTAGTCTTACCTGTCATAATGCCAAAATACTAACCTTCAAATCTTGTGGGGAAACAGGTTTGTAAAATCTTACATTAATTCTTAAAATGACAGTAATGATGTTTAAAAAAGCCAAATCAAAGCATCATACTTGACTGTTAGTATGCAAATAGGAAATAAGTTCAGTAAATTAATTATTTTTATTACATACATCCTGCTCCACCTTCAAATTTGCCGATATGTGATAGAAATACTTGTGAAATTCATGTTTCAAATATATACACATATGCATACAATCTTCAAGTTTTAAGGCATACTCCTAATTTTAAATGATCTTTTATCATTTCCACTTCTCCGACAGATCAAAGAAGACCAAACAGGAACAAATGGAGTCGTTATCTATTTTAGATGAAATGCCTGGGGTTCTTGTTGTCCTAAAAAATGGGCAATGCAAAATGGTGGAAAACAATGACATTTCATATTTGTGGTACCAAATTATGGAAGTGTTACAATGTTTAACTTCATATTCTGTTTTACACTTTTTCCACATAATAATTGGAAGAATCCTAAATCTTCTTTATCACTTCAAAATTATATTTTCACTCAAATGATCTGTTTCATTATGAAAAGAATGAATAAAAATGTCCTTTTCTAATATGCCTTGTTTTATTGAAGTGAAACTAAATGTCAAACTTGGGAATTAAAGAAATACAAAATTAGAAGGAAAACAATTTTTTACATTTATCAGTGTTTATTCTATGGGAAGAGTCGAATATACTTCTACTATATGGAACCATGTATGCATTCTCTTGTGCTTCTTAATCTATTTATATAAGGGAAGAAAAATAATTCAGACAAAATGTTAATGTCCTCAACACCCAATTTATCTTTAAATTTATAATTGTCAAATTTTGAATGATTCATGTTAAATGTAAAGGATACGATTACCTATTTTAATACTTCTTCCTCACAGTGTTATAATATAGATCCTCTAGAATCTACAGGTTAGTATAGAAGATTTTTCAACGTTAAATCAGAAATTTTAACAGATTGGTTTTTGATTGATTATTTCAATAGCAAAGACACAATAAGATATTTAAGGTTTCAAAATGTCTTTGTAGTCCATAAAAAGTATAAATACTGTCTTTTCAATATTAAATTTTTTTCTAATTAAATTTGCTATACAATACATGAAAAATATTAAAACTCAAGAGTCAAATGAAAATCATTACAGAAATCCAGTTAATGTTTCAATTCTTATATTAAAATTAACAAATATGCATTAAGTATTTTCTCCATGCTAGGCATTTTCCTTTAGGAGAATAATAAATATTTGATTGGTTAGAATACTTTTCTTGGCATAAAATCTGTGTTAAATATTGTTACCAAAAAGTTTAGGTTCTGAATATATCTTTTGTTTATTAAACATGCTATGAACATCTGAAATTCTAGAATGAATATGATATCAAATAAAAAGGCAGACAGAACAAAGATTAAAATAACTTAAATATTTGATTATAAAGCAAACTATAATTCTTACACGAAATTCAGCCATATACCTTTGTTGGTTAATCCTTAGGTAGAGAAGACTAGGCATTTACCATGAGCTCATTTTTATAAAATAGCAAATTTAAAGAATATGACACATTTAATTTAATAGGAGCAACAATCTTCTATGTCTATTGTGTTGTGCCAAATATAGTTGTTTCTTTTTTTTTTACTTTCATAAAACCTTATAATTTTTTTAAATTGGTTTTGTACAATTCAGATTATATTCAAATAGTCATACATTAGATTTCAGGTTTTGTTTTTTAATTTAGACTTTTAAAATCATATTCCACTGATACATTTTCAATATTAATAAGGGAAATACCAATAAATGGCACATTAAGTTTTAAAATGATCTATATTTCTAAGAGAATAGATTTCCTTTTAAATATGAGAGAATTGAATATATTCTAATCTAGTTTATTTCAATGGGAGCAACACTAATTTTTCAAGCACGTTCGTCATAGGAGTAAAAAAGTCTTTTATTTTCTTGTTATCAAAGTTGAGTTTCCTCCCGAGAGTCTTGACCAGTGGCATTGCAGATGCTGTTTTTCCGACTGGGTTCACTATTTGGAAGGTAGGCCAGTGGGTCAGGTCTGATTAGGTATCTAATTAAAAAAGAAAAGCAAATAACTTTGTAATAGCAAGTGAAAGCAGCTCACACATACAGATTAAAGTAGTGTTTTGTTATGTTTTTTTTTTCAAATTATCTAAAATATTTCCATATACCACTGGTGGAAAGACTCACAGTTCACTTAGACAATACAATTTTACAGGGCTTAGTTTATCCTTTCTGTATCTGAGAAGATTATGATGATGAATGTTGATGAGTCAAACATCATTATTTTTCACTCCTGATCTGTTTACACACTTTCATCCTGTCAAAGCTTTATGACTAGTTTTATTATTTTGTTGACCTCCTATCCTTTATGATGGTTGTTCATCTAGTAAAGAGATCCACATCCTAGCCATCATTCTTTCATTGTTTAACTGGTCATAGTCTTGTTTTTATCATTCATACCTATTTTGAAAAAAATTAGGAACTTGATATACATAACTCCTATAGAGTCACTAACTTAAATACATTATGATTCTACAAAATTAATAATTTGATAAATATTATACTGACTATTCTGCATAAAAAGTATTTGATTGGTTGGACACTATTAATCTAAAAATCAACATGGCAAAATAGGCAAAAGTACTAAAGTATGAAAATCTTAATTTATTCTATGAGTAAATAGGAAAATGTTCATCTGACAAACGCATTTGGTTTAGGGTAGATATTTTACTTCATATTGTCAGATGATGTACATTAGTAGCACCCACTACTTAGCACTTGTAGGACAGAAGTTAATATCTATTAGTACAAAAATATCGCAAAACTCAACCCCTGTCCTACAGAAGCCTACACTGTAACTTAAGCTGCAGATATAAAAAAGAAAAGAACAACAGACATAATTAGGGCATAGTTTACTAAGGAATTTGGAGTAAACTTGCCTTGCTAGGCTTGAGAGCATGGGAAGGTCATCCAGATTTGGACAACTAGGGGTACAGAAGAAATGTTGATGTTAACATATTTAGAAAACAAATTTGGATTTGGCTGTAGAAGACCGGTTAGACCAGGAAATAGTGGTAGGTGAAGTCAGAAAAGTAGAAAACAGCAAGTGAAGAAATTCAGGATAAGTTATTTCAATTTCTGTTTCAAAGGCACTGGGAAGTCACTGAGGAACTGGAGGGGAAAGAAAGAAAGCCCATGCAATGAAGCATTCAGTCTCGTCCCAGGAGAAAATAAAAATAGTACTTGATCTTTCCACAATAATTTTAGAATTCATTTAAAATAAAATCCAAATGAATGAAAGAATTAAGTTTAAAATGAGAACCAAATGAAGTCTTTGCCTCTTAAAGACTGCAGGGAGAAATATTCATAAAATATAGCCCTTAATGAAAATTTTAAAAAATAACTGAAAGCACTGCAGGCTATTTTCTTCAATCAAATAAAAGTTGAGATTAGTGTCCTTGGATCTATGAATTGGATCTTGTTATCTATGCACAACGGTTTATAATTATTTCAAATATCAATAGCATTGTAGATCAATGCAGAAAACTAATTGTGCACATTAAGCCTTTTCACACCAAAACTTCTAGTGATTTATTATTTTTGAATCAAATTATTGTTGACTCTTCATTTGAATGAACTTTGAAATTGAATTTCTAGAAAGCATACAAGGTACAAATAATCTATTTATCGACGTGACAAAAATTGTTTTTCTTATTATTATCACTGCTAAATCTGGGAGTTTAATACAGCAAATTTTCAACTGTTTTAATATACTGCTTGTTAGGATAAGCATTTTCTTCATGATAATTTATCATTGCTCTAGTGATAATAAAATTTACCTTAATGTCACAAATACAGATCATTACCGTGATTCTAGTAGCAGTCAAGCTTATGTTTGACATTAAAACTCAAAAAATAAGAGTATCCAAAAAACAGAAAATTTTCTGAACATGTGTCTCTTACATGTACACATTTTTTTAAAATTCTGGAAAATATTTACAAAGCAAGCATACTATGATAGAAGAACATGACTGAAGACTTAAAATGCTAACAATATCTTCTTTGAATAAATTGTTAAAAAATAATCATGGAAATACTTGTGTCAGGCTTAAGATATGTGACATTTATTATTAAATATAAGAAAGGTAAGCACAGTCAAACTGTATGTAATCAACACAATTATGATTATTTGAAAAAGAAATGTAAGACAAATGAGATTAATGAAGCAGATTAGAGAATTAGTAGAAATTGCTCGTATTTATGAGTGTAAAGGAAAGAGAGCATGTATAGCTGTGATGCTGGAAAAAGAAGAGTAGTTTTGTTTCATTACAGGAAGGCACTAATTGAAGGCTCCACGGTAGACAGTTGAAATGATTTACTCTTAATGAACAGCATTACAAGAGCATATAATTAATTGTTCACCATACCTCGAGACTCTAGTACTTTACGTCATTACCCATGTGACTCCCCAAATGTCCGATATTCTGTATTGTCATCAAATGATGAAATAAAGCATTATTGTATTTCTTTCTTAAATATATTTCAGGAAGTTTTTTCGAGATTTGCAAATTGCTGTTGCTATTTTACATAATTAAGAAATGTTTTAAAATCATTCTTCATCTTACCCTACAACTGAATACTACAAATCAGTATTCATTTTTCTAGTTTGTCTTATTGGTTTTCCTCTTTGGAAAAATCACTCCCTTCTTGACTACATTAGTGTAGAAAAGAAAAACAAATATTATCTATATAGAGCTAGCTTATCTGCAAAGCTCTCTCTCTCTCCCACTTAAGGAATATAGAAGGACCTAGCTTATCATCTCTTTTTTTTTTCCTCGAGCCAGCAACTCCTCTTTCCCATTTGACAACTGGCTCTCATTCTGACTTGCTGTGATGGAATATGCTCCATTTTCAAATGCCACATCAATAGCCAAGGATCATTGTTTGCCTTCATAAATATATTTACATAGGAGCTGGCATTTGCAAACCATTAATTTGGTGCTGTGACAGATTATCTCCACATGTCTACATTTTACTTGCTGTCCCTACTGGAGCCCACTCTAACCATAATATATCCTGACAATTCCACTGCTTCATGAAGAATTCCTTTAAAAAAAAAAAAAGCATACTGAAGGGGTGAGATCAGCAACAGTAGAGGAAATGTTTGGAACCCTCTTCCCTTCAGAATAAAGAAGCCAAACAAGAAAAAAAGATAGAGATTTCTCTAGAATGTTTAATGCTGAGCCCCAGGGTATAAAGGGGATGTGACAGAAACATCAATGAGTACGAAAGTACATGATGGCCTTGTAAAGAAAGGAAGTAAATCCATAGCATCCTCTGTCCCATCTCTCAACATCAAGCCAATATCCCTGAGCCAAAAGGGACTTGGCTTGGAGATCCTGCCCAGGCAAGAGGTCTGAACAGGTACCACAGGCACCAGAGGCATTTACTGCTACAGAAACTGGCAACCTTCACAGGCTCTGAACCAGGTTTGCAAAGCAGAGGCTGAGTTACCTCACTACTGCACTGCCCCTGAGACAATGCACATCCAACATTTTGGCCGCCCCCACTCAGGTTCTTCCTACACAGAACTATTTTGAGATCTTGCGCACCCAGGGGCCTGTGAGGCAGCCAGGTGTCTGACCCTAGCAGATTGGCTCACTCAGGTCCACAAACCAGCTGGCTGGCCCTGCCCACGCTCCCACAGACCCAGGAAAAACCCAGGCAGCTTCCTGAGTAGGTAAGCCTACTGAGGTCTGGGCAAAGGAGACAAGCTGCCTACCCACACACCTCCTGCCCCCTGGAAGCAGATGGAAGGCTGGCCCACTCACCCTTGGCCAGGAAGCAGCCTGGCCCACACAGGCTCTGGGGCTCAGATGGGCAATCTTCGCCTTCTCATGGCTGTGAGAAGCAGCTGGGCAGCCTGTCTTGAGCTACTCAGCACCAGAGGCCCTGGGAAACCAATGGGCAGACTTTCCCATTCTCCTGCAACCCTAAGAAACATGCAAGTCCACCCTGAGAAATTTGGCTGGCTGAGGCCCAGAGAACATCCATGAGTGCCCACCCACAACTTCAGGAAAAAGCCAAGCAATAAGTCCAGACTGCCTTAGCACATCGAGTTCCTGAGGTGCACATAGGCAGCCCCATGCATATATGTCCAGCTTCAGAAAACAGGCTGGCAGCTTGCCCTGAGCAGTTGACCTCAGAGGTCCTGTAAAGTTACCTGTGTAGCTCTTGGACACACAGAAGCAACCACAACAGATATATCACTACGGCCTGGCCTCTGCAAGGCTCTCAAATGCTGACTGATACTTCACGCTGCTGCTAGGCTCACTGCATCACACCCAGCTGGGACTGGCCCACTTCCACAGCGCCCCAGAACCAGAATGCTGCCTTGTCTCTGCTGCTGTTCCAGCCACATCTTGCTGGTACAGATGTGACAGAGTGGCTGTACCCCACACAACCCATGGAAACTAACAGGGGTCCTGCACCTGTAGTCAAGTGTGCAGTGCTCAAAGTCACCAGCTTAGCTGTCCCATCTAAGACAACTTCATATGACCTGGATGGGAAATCCTAAAACTATTTCAGTGTAGGGCCCTGGAGACATACTTGGTTATCACCAGCACTGATTATAGTAGAATATATTCTAAAGCATCCACCTAGAGCCAAAGCAAACAGAGCCTACCCAACTCACACCCTGGGACACTTCTCCAGAAGGAATTATTTCACCATGAAAGCCATACTACAAATCATTAGCTACAACTGCCACTCCAGTTGCACAAGTATTGATGCAGTAACATAAGAAGTATGGACAAAACCCACTAAGTAATATTAGATTTCCCAATGGAACCAAATAACTCTTCAGTAACAGACCTAAAGAAAAGGAAATTTACTAACTGCCTGACAAAGAATTGAAAATAATAATTTTAGTGAAATTTAATGTGATACAAGGGAGTATAATGAATACAGACAATTTCAATGAAATTGGAAAAATAATTCATGATCTTAATGAGAAATCAGTGAAAAGAAAACATAAGAATGACATAGAAGTCTTAGAGTCAACAATGAAGCAAAAACAAATACACACACACACAGTATACTCTCATAAAAACACAATCACAGAAATCTTAGAGCTAACAAACTCACAATAAATATATATATATATATATATATGCGTGTATGTGTAGTATACTCGAACAAAGTCACAGTTCAGAGTTCACTCAGTTGTTCACAGATTTAGAATCTAACTTATAATTGTTTACATAAACCTCTGCAATTTCATGGAAACCACAAATATTCTCTGCAGTTGACTTTTTGCTGGAGGGTTTAAAAGTAGCCAATCCGAGAGCATTGTTCAGTTCTCCTGGCTGCTGACAGGCAGCTGGAACTCATCTCCCAGCATTCCTGCACCATAACAGGTTGCTTTAGGGCATGTAGCTATCCCAAGGGTTCTCATTTTTGTTCCTTTTAAAGCCCTAAGATCCCCAATGCTGTCAAAACCCTATACCCACTAAAATTTTATTAATATAGTATTTTGTTAAATTAAATTCCATATCTGTGGGAGACATAGCATATTTAGAGTTTACACTATAAAAATAGTATTTTTTTTCTGACCATATCTGAAATTTGCAGTTTTTCACAATTCATAGGTACTTTAGAAATGTAGCCCCCTTGAACTTTGGGGAGACACCATAGTCAAGATCTTCAACAGTAGACTGGATTAAGCAGAATAAAAATTTCTCATCTTGAAGATGATTCTTTTGCAAAAATCCAGTCAGGAAGAAGGAGTGTGTGTGGGGGAAACGGGAAGATTAAAGAAAAAAGAAGGAGGAGAAGGAGAAGAGGGAGGGGAAGGGGAGGGGGCAGTGGAGAGGGAGAAGAAGAGAGGAAAGAGAGAGACAAGCAACAGAAAAAGGAAAACCTACAGGACCTATGGAGATTGTAAGTGGTAAGACATTTGGTATTTCAGAAGAAGGACAAGAGCAAGAGGAAGAGGAAACAAAAGGCACAGAAAAGCTACTCTGAAATAATTGCAGAAAAATTTCCAAATCTTGACCTTCTATTCTATGAAACTCAAAGAATTTTAAATAAATTTGACCAAAAAAACAGACTCTTGAGCATATTGCATCAAACCGTCAATAGTACAAGCCAAAAATAAAAGATCAAGAGAAAAGCATGCATTCACATATAAAGAAAATCTCAATTGTGTGAGAAGTAGATTTCTCAGTAGAAACCTTATAAGGCAGAATATATTTAAAGTCAAGAAAGAAAGAAAGAAGGAAGGAAGGAAGGAAGGAAGGAAGGAAGGAAGGAAGGAAGGAAGGAAGGAAGGAAGGAAAAACAAAATAAGAACTGATAACCAAAAACACCATGACCAGTAATGCTATACTTCACAAGTAAAGGGGAAATAGATAATGCAATATTAGCAAAATGGAGGGAATTCATCACTACAGGATCAGTTCTGCAAGAAACACATGCAAACATACAACAATCCAAAACTTCTGAGGACCTCAGATACAAAAAAGAGAAACAGAAGAGAATCAAATGTTTCCATTACAGAAAATTATCAAATTACAAAGATGAACATGAGAGGAACAAAAGAAACTAACAAAAATAAAGGTAGCAAGGATACGTCATTAATTATCAATAAGCTTCAATATAAACACATTAAATTCCCTATATAAAGCAAATAGTAGTATATTTAAGAGGAAGTACAAAAGATTCAACACTATTTTAATCAATGTGCATATCATGCAGATGAAGGAAAATAACAAAGAAACTTGGCATTAAACTATACTATACATTAAACCAACCTAATCAATATTTATGGAATACTTCATCCAGTAGCTGCAGAATACATGTGGAATATTTACCAACATAAGCACTATTTAAGGTCACAAAACAAATTTTTAAAAATGAAATCAGGGCATGTATCTTCTGTAACGACAGTAGAATAAGGCAAGAAATCAAGAAGAACTTTAGAAATTGTACAGGTATGTGAAAATTTAATAATGTTCCCTTAGTTACCAAAAAGTCAATGAAAGAAAGAAAATTTCTTGTAATAAATGAAATGAGAACACTGCAAAATCTTTTTAATACAGCAAAAGCAGCACTGTGAGGGGAATTTTCTCTACATCAAAAAACAAATCAATTTCTTGTGACGCAATACTTTAAATAAAGAATAAGAAAAGCAAAAATAAACCAATCCCAAATCAGTAGAAAGAAATAACTAAAATCAAAGCAAAAATTAATGAGATAGGATGTTAAAATAACTGTATAAAAGATCAATGAAATAAAGGTAGGTTGTTTTTCTTTATAAAAAGGAAAATTGGCAAATCCTTAGTTAAACTCATTAAAAAAGATAAAAACTCAAATTTAAAAAAGCTAGAGATGATTACAATCGATATCACAGAAACTGAAAAGATCAGTACTGTCGGCAACTATATGCCAACAAATTATAAAACCTAGAAGGAAGGGTAAATTTCTTGACACACATAACAACCTGCTGTAATTGAACCACAAAGAGGTAGAAAATCTGAGCAGACCAATAGTAAGTAAAACGCTTGGGCCAGGGATTTAGCTCAGTGGTTCTGCTACCTGCCTTGCAAGTACAAGGTCCCGGGTTGGATCCCCAGAGAATCAAGACTTGCCATATAAAGGTACATGATCCCAACAATGAATGGAACTGTACTGTATCCCTAAATGTACCAATAAACTCAATAAAAAAAAAATAAATAAATAAATAAATAAATAAAATGATTTAATGAGTGATAAAAAAAAAATCCCTCTTTAAAAAAAAAACTGAAAAAAAGAAAGTAAAATTAGTCCAGAACCAGATTGCTTCATTGTTCAATTTTGCCAAAATATTTTATTACAAAGTACAAATGCTAATTCTTCTCAAATTATTGCAAAGACAAGCAACACTTAAAAATATATTGTATGAAATCAGTTTTACCTGCATGCCAAAATCAAAGACACAACAACAAAAAGAAATGTTCCAGACCAATACCTCTGATAAACATAAACCTAAAATTCTAAAAATCGTACCAGAAAACCAAATCCAGTAACACATCAAAAAATTAAAAAATTACATGGAAATGGGATTTATCCTGGTGATAAAAGAATGCTTCAACAAATGCAAATCAATTAATGAAATACATCATATCAAAATAATCAAGGACAGAAACCATGTGATCATCATAATATAAATGCAGAAAAATAATTGGATAAAATTCAAATCCTTTCATGATATGAACCCTCAGGTATAGAAAGAACAAACCTCAAAACAATAAAGGTTACACTGGTATATGGAAAGCCCACAGCCAACATTAATCTAAATGTGGCAAAGCTACAGTTGATTTCTCTAAGATTAGGAATGGGACAAGGATGTTCACTTTCACCACTCATTCAACACAGTATTGGAAGCCTAAGCCAGAGTAATACAGAAAGAGAAAGAAATAAAAGGCTATTAAAATAGGAAAGAAGAGGTAAAATTATCCTTCCTTGCAGGAGATACAATTTTATATACAGAAAACACTAAAGAGTCCATAATCAAGCTCGTAGAGACAATAACCATGTCCAACAATGTTATAGGACACAAAATCAAATTCAGTAATGTAGCTGGTTTCAGAGTGAATACTCAAAAAAATCAATAGCATTCCTGTATACAAATAACAAACTCACCAAGAAAGAAATTAGGGGGAAAAACATCTTTCACAGTAGCACTTAAAAAAAAAATGAAATACTTAGGAATCAGTCTAACAAAGGAAGTAAAAGATCTATACATTGAAAATTATAGTACTCTGAAAAAAATATTACAGAGGATATCAGAAGATAGAAAGATATCCTTTGCTCTTGGGTAGGAAGAATCAACTTAATGAAATGGACCCATTCCCAAAACTGTTATACGGATTTAATACAATCCAAATGTAAATGTCTATCACATGCACCACAGAACTAGAAAAAACATTCCTAAAATTAATTTGGAATCACAAGAGACCTAGGATAGTAAAAACAACTTTGGGCAGCAAAGGTAAGTCAGGGGACATTGCAATGCCAGACATGAAATTATACTGTAGAGGTATTGTGAGAAAAACAGCATGGCAATAGCAGAAGAATAGAACTGAGGATCAGGGGAATAGATTAGAAGATGCAGAAAGAACTCCAAACAGACTCAGCCACCTTACCTTTGACAAAGGGGTCAAACATGTTCACTGGAAGAGAGATACTGTCTCTTTCATAAATGGTGCTGGAAAAACAGGCTTTCTACATGCTGAAGACTAACATAACTGACTGATTTTTAATCAAGAACATATTGTTAGGGAATGGAACCTGTCTTTAACCCATGTTTCTGTAAAAGCTGCATATGTATAGACCATGATACTATGCCCAACTACATACAAAATAATTCCAAATTGATAGAATGATTAAATGTAAACCCAAAAGTATAAAACTACTACAAGAGACAGTAAGGGAAACACTTTGAGACATTGGTCTTGGCAAAGGATTTTTGGATGAGAAAAGAGAAGCAGGTAACAGAGAAGAAAAAAAATTCACAAACAAGATTACATCAAACTAAAAAGCTTCTTTCAGGTGGAAGAATCAACAAGCTGAATATAAAACTTACAAAATGAGAAATAAAAATATTTGTGTACAGTTCATCCAACAAACTACTAATATTAAGAATATATAGGGAATTTAACTCAAAAGCAAAAAGTGTTATAGTCTAAGTAAAAAATGTTCAAATGGCCTGGAGCAAATTTTACAAAAGGAGACATACAAATGGTCCAAAAATTTTTTTTCTCAACATCACTATTCAGGAAAATGAACATCACGACCATAATGAATACAGTCTCATATCTACTAGGATAGCTATTTTTTTAAAAGTCCCTAAGTATCAAATGCTTACGATGATGTAGAAAAAGGCAAAACATTACATACTACTCATGCAAATAAAAACTACTACAATCACTAACAAAAACAACCCAAAAGTTCCTCAAAAACCAGTAGAACCATCACGTGATATTACTAGGTATATAGCTAAGGAAATGGAATCAGAATGTAAAGGAAACATGCACACATGCATTTTTATTGTAACACTATTTATAATTCTCATGATATAGAATCCACACACATTTTGTTCAAAACATGTGTAAAGAAAATATGCAGAGACAAGGGGAAAAAATGAGAACCAAGACCTGTCATGTAGAGGTACAAGATCCCAACAATGAATGTAACTGTACTGTATCCCTAAAATGTACCAATAAACTCAATTTTTTAAAAAAAGAAAATATATTATATATCCACAATGAAATGTTGTTTGGTCATGTAAAGAATAAAATTTTATCATCTGCAGTAATGTGGGTAGGAACTAAAGGAAATTATAGGGCACTGTAAAATTATGTTTAAGCTCATTTTGTCACCTCTGGCCTTGCTAGATTCAGTTCTAAATTCAATATTATGTTTAACTCTTAACAACAGAAATGCTAAGAAAGAAAAAAACACACTCCTGTCAAACTATCAAGTGAAGCACTTTTATATAATTCTTATGTAGTATATTTTCTTAGGTCATTTCCCCTGTTCTGGGATGCTCTCTGTTCTCCCCAACAAATCCGATTTATCCTTCAGAGACTAGTTCATTTCTTGCATCCTTTGCAACCATTCGTCCTCCTTGAAATTACAAAATAATTATTTCATTCAATTGGTAATTTATTATTGACAGTTATATTGTACATAATTATTCAATTTTTAGTGCTTAAACTATAGTGTAGTTAATTAAATTTAGGCCAATTGAAGTAAAAATGTTAGCTACCTCTGTTTCACATCTTGAGGGTAGTATATTGTCCATGCTCAACCCACATTTTTCAATGAACCAAATTACTCTTAGAGACCTTTACCGCATGTATTTTACCTATTTTAATTTGAATATTAGGGACTTTATGCATTTTGAACTATCTAGCTATTTCAGGCTTTCCTTTGAGATGTTATCTTATTAATCCATGCATTTTTCTCTTATTTCTCTGAATATACATTAGCTGGCTGAATAGAAAATTAGTGTCAATATTTCCTTATTTTATGACTTTTAAAAACAATTCTGTTTTCACAGCATTACCACACAGCAGCATACTGTGTACTTGTTAATGTATAAAATGGTACAGATTTAAATCATTTTTATCTTAAGAAAAATAAGGCTTATAGCTGTAGAAATCAAAAAATAAAAAGAAATGTTTTCTAAAAACACGTCTAAGGTAAGCTGCATGATTAACTTACACAACATCATTCAGCTCAAGCCTGGTGTCTGGAGATGGGTTAATCAAGATGTAGGAGAGGGTGCTTTGATGATCATTCATTTCATCTAGAAGACAGATAAAATCAAGTTTGTCGCATTACTTACAGAAAATGACAGGAATTATTGGAGTTACCTTATGTTCAAATCATGTAGCTGTTAACAAGAACTCTCTATAGTATTGTCTAAAGCATGAATGGGTAAACAGCCTTGGCTATTTTCAAATGACTGTGATTGGAAATATCTGACAAGTACCACTATTGTTCCAATAGAAGTTGAAAATAACATAGCTAATTCCATTCAGAGCAACCAAGTTACAATAGATCCTTTAAGATATCACACTGAGAAATGATTCAAGAAATGGCTAGATAAGATATTTGCTTGACTTACCATGCATTTCAAATTATTAAAATTAACTATGGTTACTGTTATCCCAAAAAGTCATCCCAGAAAGAGATATTAACATAGGAAATCATTTGAAAAATCATTTATTTACAAAGCTTGATATAAATATGTCTGATAAGCTTGATGGCTATAAAGATATTTGACTTCATTACATAATGCATCTAATATAATCCATCTTAATTTTTGTTTGTTTGGCTTTGCTTCTTTTTAGAATGGAAAGAATCTTGTGGAACAGAACTTAGTTACAACTTTTGGGGAAGTATATAATTATATCATTTTGTCTGCCTTCTAAAATGAAATATTTGACTATTACATAATGCATCTAATATAATCCATCTTAATTTTTGTTTGTTTGGCTTTGCTTCTTTTTAGAATGGAAAGAATCTTGTGGAACAGAACTTAGTTACAACTTTTGGGGAAGTATATAATTATATCATTTTTTCTCT
>NW_022900923.1:36422201-36432566 GCF_012274545.1 Fukomys damarensis
AATAAATAAATAAATAAATAAATAAAATGATTTAATGAGTGATAAAAAAAAAATCCCTCTTTAAAAAAAAAACTGAAAAAAAGAAAGTAAAATTAGTCCAGAACCAGATTGCTTCATTGTTCAATTTTGCCAAAATATTTTATTACAAAGTACAAATGCTAATTCTTCTCAAATTATTGCAAAGACAAGCAACACTTAAAAATATATTGTATGAAATCAGTTTTACCTGCATGCCAAAATCAAAGACACAACAACAAAAAGAAATGTTCCAGACCAATACCTCTGATAAACATAAACCTAAAATTCTAAAAATCGTACCAGAAAACCAAATCCAGTAACACATCAAAAAATTAAAAAATTACATGGAAATGGGATTTATCCTGGTGATAAAAGAATGCTTCAACAAATGCAAATCAATTAATGAAATACATCATATCAAAATAATCAAGGACAGAAACCATGTGATCATCATAATATAAATGCAGAAAAATAATTGGATAAAATTCAAATCCTTTCATGATATGAACCCTCAGGTATAGAAAGAACAAACCTCAAAACAATAAAGGTTACACTGGTATATGGAAAGCCCACAGCCAACATTAATCTAAATGTGGCAAAGCTACAGTTGATTTCTCTAAGATTAGGAATGGGACAAGGATGTTCACTTTCACCACTCATTCAACACAGTATTGGAAGCCTAAGCCAGAGTAATACAGAAAGAGAAAGAAATAAAAGGCTATTAAAATAGGAAAGAAGAGGTAAAATTATCCTTCCTTGCAGGAGATACAATTTTATATACAGAAAACACTAAAGAGTCCATAATCAAGCTCGTAGAGACAATAACCATGTCCAACAATGTTATAGGACACAAAATCAAATTCAGTAATGTAGCTGGTTTCAGAGTGAATACTCAAAAAAATCAATAGCATTCCTGTATACAAATAACAAACTCACCAAGAAAGAAATTAGGGGGAAAAACATCTTTCACAGTAGCACTTAAAAAAAAAATGAAATACTTAGGAATCAGTCTAACAAAGGAAGTAAAAGATCTATACATTGAAAATTATAGTACTCTGAAAAAAATATTACAGAGGATATCAGAAGATAGAAAGATATCCTTTGCTCTTGGGTAGGAAGAATCAACTTAATGAAATGGACCCATTCCCAAAACTGTTATACGGATTTAATACAATCCAAATGTAAATGTCTATCACATGCACCACAGAACTAGAAAAAACATTCCTAAAATTAATTTGGAATCACAAGAGACCTAGGATAGTAAAAACAACTTTGGGCAGCAAAGGTAAGTCAGGGGACATTGCAATGCCAGACATGAAATTATACTGTAGAGGTATTGTGAGAAAAACAGCATGGCAATAGCAGAAGAATAGAACTGAGGATCAGGGGAATAGATTAGAAGATGCAGAAAGAACTCCAAACAGACTCAGCCACCTTACCTTTGACAAAGGGGTCAAACATGTTCACTGGAAGAGAGATACTGTCTCTTTCATAAATGGTGCTGGAAAAACAGGCTTTCTACATGCTGAAGACTAACATAACTGACTGATTTTTAATCAAGAACATATTGTTAGGGAATGGAACCTGTCTTTAACCCATGTTTCTGTAAAAGCTGCATATGTATAGACCATGATACTATGCCCAACTACATACAAAATAATTCCAAATTGATAGAATGATTAAATGTAAACCCAAAAGTATAAAACTACTACAAGAGACAGTAAGGGAAACACTTTGAGACATTGGTCTTGGCAAAGGATTTTTGGATGAGAAAAGAGAAGCAGGTAACAGAGAAGAAAAAAAATTCACAAACAAGATTACATCAAACTAAAAAGCTTCTTTCAGGTGGAAGAATCAACAAGCTGAATATAAAACTTACAAAATGAGAAATAAAAATATTTGTGTACAGTTCATCCAACAAACTACTAATATTAAGAATATATAGGGAATTTAACTCAAAAGCAAAAAGTGTTATAGTCTAAGTAAAAAATGTTCAAATGGCCTGGAGCAAATTTTACAAAAGGAGACATACAAATGGTCCAAAAATTTTTTTTCTCAACATCACTATTCAGGAAAATGAACATCACGACCATAATGAATACAGTCTCATATCTACTAGGATAGCTATTTTTTTAAAAGTCCCTAAGTATCAAATGCTTACGATGATGTAGAAAAAGGCAAAACATTACATACTACTCATGCAAATAAAAACTACTACAATCACTAACAAAAACAACCCAAAAGTTCCTCAAAAACCAGTAGAACCATCACGTGATATTACTAGGTATATAGCTAAGGAAATGGAATCAGAATGTAAAGGAAACATGCACACATGCATTTTTATTGTAACACTATTTATAATTCTCATGATATAGAATCCACACACATTTTGTTCAAAACATGTGTAAAGAAAATATGCAGAGACAAGGGGAAAAAATGAGAACCAAGACCTGTCATGTAGAGGTACAAGATCCCAACAATGAATGTAACTGTACTGTATCCCTAAAATGTACCAATAAACTCAATTTTTTAAAAAAAGAAAATATATTATATATCCACAATGAAATGTTGTTTGGTCATGTAAAGAATAAAATTTTATCATCTGCAGTAATGTGGGTAGGAACTAAAGGAAATTATAGGGCACTGTAAAATTATGTTTAAGCTCATTTTGTCACCTCTGGCCTTGCTAGATTCAGTTCTAAATTCAATATTATGTTTAACTCTTAACAACAGAAATGCTAAGAAAGAAAAAAACACACTCCTGTCAAACTATCAAGTGAAGCACTTTTATATAATTCTTATGTAGTATATTTTCTTAGGTCATTTCCCCTGTTCAGGGATGCTCTCTGTTCTCCCCAACAAATCCGATTTATCCTTCAGAGACTAGTTCATTTCTTGCATCCTTTGCAACCATTCGTCCTCCTTGAAATTACAAAATAATTATTTCATTCAATTGGTAATTTATTATTGACAGTTATATTGTACATAATTATTCAATTTTTAGTGCTTAAACTATAGTGTAGTTAATTAAATTTAGGCCAATTGAAGTAAAAATGTTAGCTACCTCTGTTTCACATCTTGAGGGTAGTATATTGTCCATGCTCAACCCACATTTTTCAATGAACCAAATTACTCTTAGAGACCTTTACCGCATGTATTTTACCTATTTTAATTTGAATATTAGGGACTTTATGCATTTTGAACTATCTAGCTATTTCAGGCTTTCCTTTGAGATGTTATCTTATTAATCCATGCATTTTTCTCTTATTTCTCTGAATATACATTAGCTGGCTGAATAGAAAATTAGTGTCAATATTTCCTTATTTTATGACTTTTAAAAACAATTCTGTTTTCACAGCATTACCACACAGCAGCATACTGTGTACTTGTTAATATATAAAATGGTACAGATTTAAATCATTTTTATCTTAAGAAAAATAAGGCTTATAGCTGTAGAAATCAAAAAATAAAAAGAAATGTTTTCTAAAAACACGTCTAAGGTAAGCTGCATGATTAACTTACACAACATCATTCAGCTCAAGCCTGGTGTCTGGAGATGGGTTAATCAAGATGTAGGAGAGGGTGCTTTGATGATCATTCATTTCATCTAGAAGACAGATAAAATCAAGTTTGTCGCATTACTTACAGAAAATGACAGGAATTATTGGAGTTACCTTATGTTCAAATCATGTAGCTGTTAACAAGAACTCTCTATAGTATTGTCTAGAGCATGAATGGGTAAACAGCCTTGGCTATTTTCAAATGACTGTCATTGGAAATATCTGACAAGTACCACTATTGTTCCAACAGAAGTTGAAAATAACATAGCTAATTCCATTCAGAGCAACCAAGTTACAATAGATTCTTTAAGATATCACACTGAGAAACGATTCAAGAAATGGCTAGATAAGATATTTGCTTGACTTACCATGCATTTCAAATTATTAAAATTAACTATGGTTACTGTTATCCCAAAAACTCATCCCAGAAAGAGATATTAACATAGGAAATCATTTGAAAAATCATTTATTTACAAAGCTTGATATAAATATGTCTGATAAGCTTGATGGCTATAAAGATATTTGACTTCATTACATAATGCATCTAATATAATCCATCTTAATTTTTGTTTGTTTGGCTTTGCTTCTTTTTAGAATGGAAAGAATCTTGTGGAACAGAACTTAGTTACAACTTTTGGGGAAGTATATAATTATATCATTTTGTCTGCCTTCTAAAATGACATGTTTTTAGAATGAAAATTGTATCATTTTGATTTTATTAATTCTCCCTGAAAACACCCTCTGGCTGCAGGTTTGCAAGGTTTTACTCAGATGCTTAGTTTGAATCTGATTTGAATGTATCCCCATGGTTTTGTGTGTTGGAAACTGGGTCCTCACAGTGGTGATATTGAGAAACAGTGTTTGAGAAACGGAGCAAGAAGAGATTATTTGAGACACAAACTGAGGAGATACTGAAGTAGTTTCCATTTATGTTATTTTTGTTTCCCAGTAGTCTGGTTTCCAGTCTTGTAATTTCCTCATATTCTATGTGCTGTCCCTTGAAGCGTTGTAGTCAAGGGTACTTTCACCAGTAACCTAATCAATGGAGACATCCAGTCTTGGACGTTCTGTTTCCAAAACTGTGAGTTTAATATAATTGTCTTCTGTATAATGCGATTAATCTCAAGGATTTTGTAATAACAATGGAAAACAGACTAATGCAAGAGAGCATTTTATAAACAGCACCAAGTCTCAATTTTTTAGATTCCAAGTTCTCATAAGATGTAAATATAAAGCCACATGGACACATACTTCAATAAACATAATTCCTCCCAAGAGTAACATTTTAACCCGTGAGGATAATCTTTAAAGCCCTGCTTTAGAGCTGCAATATGTTTAGCCACTTTAGTTTCAGACAAGCATGCTTACTGAAAGAAGTACTAAATTTTTTTTTATCAAAACCTAAAAATACATTTCTTACCTAGGCATCAAAGTAAAGATCTTAAATTGCCAACAAAGCTCACCTTAATAAATAAGTTCTGCACTGGAATAGATACATATTATTTTTCATAGAGTACTTTTGATCAGTTTGTTCTTCTGAATAGAAACTTTTCACTTTAATATGAAAGACTTAATATTTTCAGTTGAAGTATTTAAAGTTGATATGCACATATATCTTATTTTTAAAATCCATAAGTGAAAACCCTTATCTCATAAGGAATAAGCAATGCAAAATAATTGTTCACAGAATATGTTTGCTACAAGACCTACTATAATCATAAGCTTATCAGATTAAGATTCAAGTAAAACAATAAATTTGATTACACATTTTTAGGGCAAGAACAGAAATATATATCCTCCCATAGGGTTAGGTAAAACCAAAAATGTCCAGTGACATTTGAATTAAAGGCAGACAACTAACAATATATTACCAAGAATATGCCCCAACAATTCTATGCAACATACTTACACTAAAAAAGTTCATTGTTTATCTAAAATACAAATTACACTAGTAGTTCAAAGTTTTTATTTGCTAAATCTAACAGTTATACCTAGGAATACAAGGCTAACTCAACTGGTTGGATCGTGCAATTTCATTTAGTATATCAGTGATGCTTACTACAAATAGTGTAGCTGCAGACAATTATCAGGATCATTTCTCTCTATGAATAGTAATTGTGATTCAGGTATTCTTTTTTTGAGATGTTGTTCCCTTTTATAAATTTTCTCAGCTATTCCTAAAGAAACTGAAATCTGGTAGTACACAATGGAAACTAAGCCATAATACTGTGGAAAACAGCAGCTCTCCTAGAAAAGTCTCCACTTTATTTGCCTATGTAGAGCTCAAATTTTTATATGAACCACAGCATTAGTGAAATGCTACACGGGGAAGACAATTTAACAGATAACTATTTAGTCAATACTGGTATGCAAAATTACTCTTTAGTTATTAACAGGACAATGTACTCATTTTTCATTCTGGAATCAATCCAAAATCCAATGGTGACCTTGTTTGCCTGTTTAAAACATCAAAACAATTGTCTAGAAAACTAAGAATTTTCTAACAGTGCATATAATTATTTTGTCAATATTTTGTTTTGCTTAATTGGGTTACTTCATTTATCTTTGATGATACTAATTTTTCTATGGGCTGCAAGAATACTAGCAAGCAACTTGCTAATGTGCTTAATTTAATGTTCCTCACAGTCTAAGTCAAAATACGGATGCCAAAACTCATCATTCCTGGTTTCTCTCCTCACCCCTCACTGACTTCCTCCGAGAAGAATAATGACTTAGTTTTTCTTATTTAGAGTAAAATAAATGGCTGAGTTGAAAACCATTTTCTCTTTCTCTTTCATATCTGCCTTACTGCAGACTTAATTCTGACCTACTTTTCCTTTGTCACTTTTTAAAGATAGTCTGCAGATGTCTATCTCACTCTTCGTGGCTTTGTATGTAAGAATTTAATGAGTGAGATTTTTTTCCCCAGTCTATTGTGGTTACACATCAAAGCCACATCCAACCATAGTTTTATCAGCCTTAAATCTGATATTTTTGTCTCCATTAGGCATTCTCTGTGGTTATTTTGTAGTTATTTCTTAATTCTGTAGGGCAAAAAATGTAGTAGGTTTGATGGATTAGTAAGACCCTATATAACAATAAGCAATGACCATGTCTAAAGCATAAATTAATCAAAATAAGGTTAGCATTGGACTGGAGATTTAGCTCTGTGGTTCCTCAGCCTACTTCACAAGCTCAAGGACCTGAGTTCGATCCCCAGCATCCCCCCAAAAAAAAGTCAGCATCAAAAGTATAATTCCACACTTATTGAATAAAATCACTTTGCTTTAGTAAATTTGGCTCTCGGAACCAAAAAATCAAAGTTCTTTTTCCTGCTCATCGAAAATATCTATTGACACAACTTCTTGTGAATGTCTTCACTGTTCTCCTGATAACTAAACTGATATGGCCAACTAAAAAGAACCATATAGTTGAAATTATTGTTTCAATATTAATATTATTGTCTTAGTAAAACATTTTGGAAAAAAATCTACTGGAATGTTGCAAACTTGAACATAAAAGTTATAGAGTAAATAATTACAAATATTATAAAGAAAATTATTTTGCTATATAAATTATATAATTATTCAATCAAAATCTTTAAATAATGCATCAGATTAGAAGCAAATAGAATCATATTCTTAACAAAAAATTGCATTCTTAATAAAATTACTGATTGAATCCTCCATAAAATTAATCATTTTAAAATTTTATTTTGTTTTTAATGTTCATGTTGAAATAGTTTAAGTGGAGTTTTGAAAAAGGACAAAATTTATCAAAAAGAAATATAAATATGACATATATTTTATGATTAACCATTAAGTAATGTTTGTTTCCTAGACCAAAGTGTATTCCCCCGTTCCAATATTGAAGTCCTAACCACAATTTAATTACATTTAAAAATAAAGCTTTAAGGAGTAATTAACCTAAAATGAGGTTCTCAGTTTTGAGTTCTAATCCAATAGGACTGATTCCCTTATTACAAGAAGAGATACAGGAGCACGGCCACTAAGGGAAAAGGCCACGTGAGACAGTACGAAAACAACCATCTGCAAACCAAGAGATAAGAGACCTTAGCATAAAACAGTCTTCAGCCTCCATAACTATGAGAAAATAAAATTCTACTCTATAAGTGATCCAGTCTGTGATATTTTGTTATAGTAGCCCTAGTAGATAAATACATGTCTACTATAAAACCCATAATCAGAAAAATATTTCACATAATATGAAGGTGTGATCGAGTGGCTCAGTACCCATGTATCTGCAGTACAATTCTAGCTCTATGAATGACTCTTGAGAACCTGCGGAGGTCATTCAATTTCTCTTACTCTCAGTTTCCTCTGGGATAACATGTGGACAACAGTAGTGTCACCTCACAGGTTGTTGCTGGAATTAAAACATACATAAATAATAAAATTTAAAATTAATATATGAATATGTCTGTATAGTTCTTAGGCTTAGTATCTGATTCATAAAAGGTATTATGAGGTTACCTGCAACAAGCAATATCAAGCTGTATACAATAAAACTGTACATGTACTAACTGTATAGATGTAGATAAGGACATAGATATAGTGTGTTGTCGTGCAAAGACAGGGAAGTAGTGTTTCAAAATAAATAGAACAGAACCCAAGAAAGCCAAAGGTAGTCTCATTTGAATTGTAGAAATTAGGTGCTATGAAATGGACTCCAGTGAGCAGAGACTGATTTAAGGTAATGCTGAAAGGTCAAATTGCTGGGGCACAGTGGTATAAATCTCTAATCCCAGAATTCAGAAGGCTGAGGCAGGAAGACTGCTGTGAGTTCAAGGCAACCTGGGCTACATAGTGGATTCGAGTTCAGCCTAAGCTGCATAGAGAGACCCTGTCTCAAAAAACTAAAACAAAAGGGGGAGGGACAAACTGGGCTCAGATAAATATAGTGAGAAAACATTCAAAACTTGCAAGGGGTTGTAGAGGCAATGCTGGTATACTTTGATTTTCTGGTGATTTATTTAGATTGTTCTGTGGATAACATGATGTAGGATGGGCTACGATTAGGTTTAGGGAAACTGCACAGACATTTTGAAACACAAAACCAGGTGAGAGATGTCAGTAAGTAGAGAGTCAAACAAATGGAATAACAAAGGGGAAAAAATACTGAGATGAGGTAGACGGAGAGAAAAAGAGACAGAGAGAGGAACAGAAAAACGAAGGCAGACAGCTTAAAGACAGGAGCTAGCAGATGATGTGATGCCTTTTATATTTATCCACATTTATCATATTTTGGGTTTAAATACAAATTACCACCTGGAATTATGTGCATTTTGCCTTAGCAATGTTCTTTAACACTTTTTCATAGTTTGGATCAGCTATTAACAAATACTGTAAATAGTTGTCAAAAGTTGAATTCATTTGCTTTCAATTTATAAAGATGAGGCACATACAGAATTGTAGGTATATTTTTTTCAGTACTCCAAAGATTGATTTTTTTATTTTTCAAATTTTTAACAAGAGGTATGTGGTCATTTTATATTTATTCCTTACTTGCAGTCTTTTTTTTTTTGCTCCCGATTTTCAGCAATTATATATATTGGATCTTGGAATTAGTTTAGTTGGTTTTTTGTTTGTTTGTTTGTTTGTTTGTTTTTAGGTACTGGGATCAAACTCAGGATGTTGTTCTTGCAAGGCTGAACTAAAATCCCAACTCTTAGGTTTTAATATTTATATTAAAAATCTTAGACTTTGGACAGAGTATTTATAAAATTTGTAAAAATGATCATGATTATCTTCAAATATTCACTCTTCTTCTAGGGCTGCAATTGCATGTGTACTAGATAGTTTGGTGCTGTGCACCAGTAACTAACTTTCTTTATTTCTTTCAAAGTTTCTCCCAATCTCTCATTCTCCACATTGCATTTTTGGATGATCTATTCTTTTCTTTTATTTATTTATTTTGGTAGTGAGGATCGAACTCGGGTCCTTGTGCTTGCAAGGCCGGCGGCGAACCACCGTGCTAAATCCCCAGCTGTGGAAGATCTGTTCTTAAGGCTTTATGCACATTGGTATTTCCTTATGTGGTAGCTATCCTGATGTTAATCCTGTTCCAAATTGATTTCCAATAACCCATTATGCGACTTTAGGAGATCCATTTGCTTTTTCTTATATCTTTAATGAACCTTTTAATGAAATTTTCTTCCAGCATCCTGAACATATGGTGCACTAAAAAAGCACTATAAAGTCCTTAAATGATTGTTTTCTTTTTCTTTAGGAACAAATTGTCATGCTTTTATTAGGCCAATGCCTGCACGTTTCATATGTTTTCTAGTTGTTTAAATTGAGAGTATAAACAATTGTCAGAATGTGAAATTCTTGTTTAGTACATTTAGAAAACTCTTATTCCATATGTGTGTGTATTTTGTTTTTTTTGTACCAGGGATAGAACTCAGGACCTTGTACTTGTGAGGTCAGCACAGTGTCACTGAGATAAATCCCTGGTCCCTCTTTACTGTTTATATTTAACCTACAACTGAATGCTTAAAGTTAAAATTTTGTTCAACCAGTTAACCTTTTTATCAGTAAGAAAATATTTTTAATTTATTCAGATTGACATTTTTCTTACACATGTAATGAAATATGACAATTGAATTTCCAGTTGTAAAGATAAATATATGTATATTTAAGTGCAATTAACTTAATGGCGGTTAATAATGTAAAAGAGTATTAACATTAATGAAAAACTAATGTTGTAAAACAACAACATCAAAGAAGATAATAAAACTCCACAAAAAAACCATATATATGTGTGT
>NW_022900923.1:36432587-36474193 GCF_012274545.1 Fukomys damarensis
TGTACAGGGGATTGAAAACTTGGGGTCCTTGCACTTGCAAGGTAGGCAGCAGAATCACTGAGCTATATCCCAGGCCCCAAACTATATTTTTAATATAGGGAGATATGGAAAATTAATTGCCTAAATATTTTCACTTACTATAAATCGTCAACTCAGCAACTATCCTCTTGAAACCTTTAATACTTTCTTTAATTAAAAACAATTCAGGGGCTGGGGATTTAGCTCAGGGGTTCAGTGGCCTGCCTTGCAAGTGCAAGGACCCGAGAGCTCAATCCCCGGTACCAAAAAAAAAAAATTCAGTTTTTTTACTCTGTCAATGTTCAATGAACAGAAGGAGATTATCATAATTAACCTTTGTAAATACAACCTCGTGAGATGGGGATTTAGTTCAGTGGTGCCACCGCCTGCCTCTCAAGTGCAGGGTCCTGAGTTAAATCCCTAGTATCTCCGCCCCCAAAAATACAACCTCATGACCATGGGTAAGTTCTGGAAATATAGAAAACCTCTAAACTATCCATTTTCTAGAAATCTACACCAGGAGTATACTGATTACATTTTAATAATATAGGCTCAATTAATTGAAAAAAGATAAATAATTCCAAATAAATATGTAAATGAATAGATCCAGAACAAATTTTCTTCTGAAACAATAAATAAAAAAGGCATTAGAGTTGTAACACTTACACACTGTTAGTTCTTTGTACCGTTTAAAGCAAGAAAAAAGAAAAATCTAAATGAAATATCTAGTTTTAGTGCCTGTATTCTATTTGGTAATTTCTTCTAGGATAATACTGCTGTCTTCTTTGCTCTGAAGAAATGCAACTGATTTATTAATTCAGATATAAGGGAGATTTTGTGTGAAAAACAAGAAAATCATCAAATAGCATTAAATATTGGTGTGAAAATAGAAGGAGATGGTATTACCACTACTATCACCTTCACTTATCTATCATAGTTTGGGTAGAAATAATGATGTTTTTCTTTTAAGTTTCTTTATTTTATTTCAATAAAAAGACATTACCTAGGAGGTAAATCAGCATGCTTGCTCTAACGAGTTCTCAGTTAATCTATCTACTTTTTCTGACAAATTATAAATTTACTTTCAAAGAACAAGGCTTTTCTGGTAGGTCTAATAAGATCCAGCCACTCTTGGCTACCTCCCTTATTTGAAATTGTTTCATTTTATCCTCCCTTTGGCTTTTCCTCTTTTATAAGCAGTATGGAGCTTCAAACAATTTGTGTCAAAAGTAGTTGCTAGCACCGGGAGCAGCAGTCATATCATAAGGAGACTTGCTTGCCAATTTATGCTATGAAAATGTCTACCACTCAAAGGGCTACTCATTAAGAATCTGCCAAAAATTATAGCAATTTGAGTGAGAGTGAGAGTTGCCCTAAGTAGACTGTTGAAGAAAATGCTGCTTATTAACCAAAGAAAACAATTATTCACATTAGAATATTATTTTCACATGCCTTCTAGTATTTGAAAGTGAATATATCACCTACTCCAGGAAGAGCTTCGTTATCCTCCTGTGATGGCTGAAGAACATGAAGTTTTTTTGTTTTGTTTTGTTTTTGTTTTTTGTTTTTGGTGCTGGGGATCAAACTTGGATCCTTGTGCTTATGAGGCAGCAGTGGCACCACTGAGCTAAATCCCCGGGCCAGAACATGAAGTTCTTTTTGAATAGTAACAGGGAGTTGTCTGAGAATACAAAGCTAGTTAGTTGACAATGCCACAAACACTGATATTAATGAGAATTTTTAAATTATACTAAAAAATTCTTAAGGAATACTGGGTATGTTATGCACATTATGCAAATTTTTCAGCAAAGTCTAAAGCAACAAATTGATAATATACAATAATATAAATGCATATTCATAATGAGGAAGAAAATAAAGATATCTATAGCTTCAATTTCCTGCATCTGAGAAACTTTTAGTGTCAAACTTATTTCAAAATTGGTTTTCAAAAATTTTAGATTTTGGAGGCCGGGGATTTAGATCAGTAGTTCCACCACCTGCCTTGCAAGCACAGGACCCAAGTTTGATCCCTAGTACCAAAAAGCAAAAAACAACAACAAAAAAAGTTAGATATTGGAGTTGCAAATGTCTAATTTAAAGTTACTGAAAGAAAGCCCATGGGCACACTAAAATATGATAATAATCCAGTGAGGAGTACTGCCGGACTATGCAGAGAGCCCTTTGTGACAGAAAAGAAAGTTCTGAAATAGAACTAAGTACATGTATAAATTTAGTATCCAGAAAAATCCACTTGCAAAATCATTGGGGGATGATGTTTGTTTTAATAACTGCTATTTTATAGATAAATTTGGAAAAGATTAACATTTTTTCTCTCACTCAGTCTAGACACTAGGATAGATTTCAAGGAGGTCATACATCAAGCTGCAAAATGTGAAAGTAAATACTAAAGAAAACATAGGATTCTTCTTTAAATTGTGAATATTATATTAATAATATTAAGCACCAAAAGTAAAGGGGGGAAGGCTATTTAGAAAGAAATAGCTGTACCCCCCCCAAAATAACAAAGTTAATATACCTAATATATAAGTAATCTCTAGAAATACTAAAGAATGAGCATACAAAAATTGGATAGAGAAACAGTTCTTAGGAAATGCTTCTTAATCCCATGAAATGATGATAAACCTCACTGTAATAAAAAGATACTCTGAGATGTCAATGATATGTTTACCTCTTCCATTGATAAATCATCCAGAGTCTAACAACATATTCTTCTGAAAAGGTTTCAAGGCAACACAGTCTCTCTTGCTTTGCTGATTGAAATACAAAGTGATGCACACCCGAAAAGGCCAACTTGGTCAACAGCAAAATCACAAAACCATTTAATCTTCAGTAATTTCACATTTAGAAATCAATATCAAAGATACATTTGGGAAGAGACATAAAGTTTTAGGCATGGACCCATTCACTGCAGGTCACAAAAGACCTAAAGAATACACACCTGTGGTCTGACACAATGAGCTACTAGGCAGTACAAAGAGAAATGAGGGCTAACTTTATATTCAAATAATTCGATGATCTTCAGGATGTAGTGCTAATTAAAAGAACTAACATGAGAAATGTTTGAAATTATTCAAAAGTTTATAATTATTTGAAATTCTACACAATCATTTTTAAAAACCAACAAGAACAAAAATTCTTGGAAAAAAAAAACCCAAAAACGAGGTTACCTGTGAGGAAAAGAGAAGGTAACGTGGTAGAAACTGGGATATATGCTAAATCCCTATGTATATACCCTCCATTGAACCTCGTGGCATAAGGTAAATAGCTAAAAAATTAGTTTATAATTATTTGAAATTCTACACAATCATTTTTAAAAACCAACAAGAACAAAAATTCTTGGAAAAAAAAAACCCAAAAACGAGGTTACCTGTGAGGAAAAGAGAAGGTAACGTGGTAGAAACTGGGATATATGCTAAATCCCTATGTATATACCCTCCATTGAACCTCGTGGCATAAGGTAAATAGCTAAAAAATTTTAATATTAGATAAAAATTCTTGGAAAAAAAAAACCCCAAAAACGAGGTTACCTGTGAGGAAAAGAGAAGGTAACGTGGTAGAAACTGGGATATATACTAAATCCCTATGTATATACCCTCCATTGAACCTCGTGGCATAAGGTAAATAGCTAAAAAATTTTAATTTTAGAAATACCAATTTCAGGCATTTTTTAAAATGAGCTTAAATTTATATCCAGTTGGTGGTATAATCACAATTATTCCAAGCTCGAAAACAATCCCTACTACTATGTCTTAAATCAAAGAATAAATAAACAAAAGGAGAATATAAGTTTTCAGCAATTATATCACTATTAGTAGAATGGAATTATTGTTCTAAAATCCTCTGTATATTGTAGAAAAATACAGTACTACATGTATTATCATTCTATCATTTCTCTTATTGACAACATTTAATCTTGGCAAAGGAGAAAAGAAATTCAGATATAATACAGAAAGTTAAATAAAAACTTGTACCCTTGGATTTTAATTAAAAGCATCTCTGTGAACTCAAAATTTATTTCATATCTATGTATCTATATATGTATGCATCTATCTATCTTTTAGTGTTGTCCATTGAAAAGACCTTGAAACAATAATAAACATAGTAAAAATTAACATCTCTAAATTATTTCCCTACTACAAGAAACTGAAGGTTCTTGGAAACATAAAATATTACAAGTGGAATCACTTAGTCCTTTAGAGACAGGAAGGGGTATCTGCCAAATTTCATTGATCTCATGACAAGAGACTCCACAAGCAATCTGAGGGGTTTCCCAGGGGCAAATTTAGGACAATCTGTTAAGTAACATAAAAACTAAAATGTATTATACATACCAAACATGTTTAAATGCACTGGTTTCTAATAATGTATACCGCAACACAAATAAAAAAGATAATGAGGAGAAAACAATGGGAATATTTAGACGGGAAATACAGGATTGACTGAATTTCTTTAAGCAATAGATTGCAATAGAAAAACATGTGAGATAAGCAAACTTATAAACTAAAAATGTCAGGACACATCACTCATCTCAATGGGTAGAGCTTAGTTGATCCTGATCCGATAAACTGTAGAAAATGATATAATATGTGAGATAAGGAAAATTTGAGCCTCAAGTGGATATTTGATGATATAAAATAATTATTTTAATGTGTGAAAATAGCATAAGATTATGTTCTGCAAACTAGTCTTTAAATTATAGAGTTATAACAAAATATATGATATCTGAAATTTACCGAAATTAAAATGTGAGGCAATGGGATAGGTGGGAATGCATGTGAAAAAGACAGCCTACGAGTTAGAAGCTTTGAAGAGGAATACTGATAGGTTTGGAAGTAGGCTATTACATAAAATTAGGTTATAATCTACTTTTATTCATGGCTGAAATTTTATGTATTAGCTAAATCGAAATATTTGGGCAGTCTGCCAGAGAAAAAATACCTGAGCTCCTTTTGCCATTCTTAGCAGCTGATTTTTACCTCTTAATATAAATTCACTCAAATTCCTGCCAAATACATGTAAGTTTATATTTGCGTCTGGATGTGCTTTCATAATTTCCAAGCAAAGATCTCTCAACTGTGTTCACTGTCCTTAACTTTCAACTCTCCGTGGATAGCTCAATCTCAGTATTCAAGCTTGCTCACATTTCTCTGATGCTGAAAAACGAAAAAGCCTTCTCATCTCCTCCATTTTCCATTCAGTTATCTCTCATGTATCATTTCCCTTTCACAATGAAACTTCTCCAAAAAACATCAACTGTGGTGGAGACGGATAGTTATTACCTGATATCCATTATTCTTATCCTCCTTCATATAGATTTGCACCACTAACCATAAAACATAAATTCTTGCTGCATTAGTTTTTTTATCACTTGCACACACTATCCGCCAGCTGCAACTCAAGGAGAAGAGTTTAACTTGGCTCACATTTAGAGGTTTTAACGCATTGATATCCATTATTCTTATCCTCCTTCACATAGATTTGCACCACTAACCATAAAACATAAATTCTTGCTGCATTAGTTTTTTATCACTTGCACACGCTATCCGCCAGCTGCAACTCAAGGAGAAGAGTTTAACTTGGCTCACATTTAGAGGTTTTAACGCATAGTCAGCCAGCCCGAGTCCAGAACATTGTGCTGGAAGGCACGGCACAGCAAAGCTGCTTAATTCATGACAAACAGGAAACAGAGCAGGGAAAGGAGCCGGGGATCCCAGGCAGTACCCAGGTTCATGCCTGCAGGACTCACTCAGATGCACCAAAGGTGTGCTTTACTAATTTCCTAGATATTTCTTAATTCAATCAAGGCAGCATAGCAAGACGAATGGTCACATTTGCAAAGGAGCTATACTAAAACTACCTCTATTTGGTAATGTATTTTGATTGAAGGGAAGGTTCTTTTCTTCCTTCCTTTTGGGTGGAATGTGGACAAAATAGAGATTCAGCATCCATTTTTGTACCATGATATGGCTTTGACAAAGGAAGTATGATGGAATAACAAGACAGAAAACTTAATTCTCAATACTTTTAGTTCCCACTGTTCCTGAATTATCTCAGATAGTTTGATCTACAAAAGAAATAAAATCTTCACCCGTATTTAAGTTGTAATAGCTTTTAGTTTTTCTGATCTTTATAGTCAATACTAATTTTTATAAACATTTAAATCTAGTACATTTAAATTCTTACCTAATATCACTCTTCAACATACCGAAACCTGGATTTCACACACACCAGTGCTACTGTCTTTATCAAAGTCACCAATGACATATCATGATACTTTCAGTATGATTTCGCACAATGAAGCAGTCTCTCTTATTTCTCTAGTGTTTCAATTTCTGTAGGCCAATACTACATTTTCTTGGTCTTTGAAGACATGGGACATAATATCTGTACAGTATTTTGAACAATACACAAAACTACTTATACCTAAATATAATCAGTCTAAGAGCTGTTTCTGAACAATCCAGACCCCGCTTGCTCTTCTCAAGGCACAAAACACTCAATGCCATAATAAAATATGTAGTGAGTTTTCTGTATATCGTGCTATGGCATATATTTTGGGTAACTCAGCTCTAGACACTTTAGCTCTCGTTTGTTTGTTTGTTTGTTCATTTAACAGAAATATGACTTTGAGATTTCCCTACAATCACTCATGTGGCAATTATTTCATTTACTTCTTTAATTAAAATCTATATGCTGGTGACTAAAGACCTGACTATAAGCATGCACCTCATTTTAGAAATTAATTTTATTGGTATACTTTAGGTATACAATATAACGATGTTCATCATTGGAAATTTGCACCTTAATATAATCTAACTTGGTTCTTTTTTCCCCATGGCCCTGTCCTCCCTTTTTATTGAACATTAAGTGGGAAAATATCCAGATCCTTACAAAAAATCACCGTTTAGAAATCTTCTGTGCACTCAGATTAAATGCATTATCTTTACCCCAAAGTTTTTGTCCCTGTCAATGTCACCATCATATACCCACTTGCTAAAATCAGAGCCCTCGAGTGTCATCTTTTGATTCTTTTCTTTCTCTCTCCTTTATATCCCTTATCAAGAGAGTGGAAGTAATCTATTTAATGCTCTCGGAGCAGCTAGAACTCCTCAGAATAAGTCACATGATGAATCATGGTTAACTCAAAGCCAACCAAAGAAGAAACTCTTAATGTTTTAAGTGAGTCAAAACCGTTACTTTTTTAGTGTATAACATAAGACATACAACAGTATGCAAAAAAAAAAATCTTTGGGGTATCTATGTTATTTAGTGGTTGCCAGATATGGGATAAGCATTTTGTTTTCAGTATTTCATTTGTCATTTTTAACAAATCAATCATAAAACCCTAATATTTCCATTTCATAGATAAAAAGACAGATTCCAAGAGGTTAAGTAATTAAACCTACTATTGGCCTGGAATATGAGTTTTATAAATGTGGAGGTTTCATCAGATTAGACATTGTACCAAAAAGCATAGCCAAATAATAACTGTTCAATGAATAAGTTACTGGGAGTTAGAAATCAATGAAAAAGACTAGAAGCCCATGATTATATTAGATTTCAAATCCTGTCTTCATAACCACTGTATTATTAGGTGTTCAGTGCATGGTCGTAGAGTAGACTGATGCATAATATAGAGAGATGGATAGATTAGAGAATTAGAAAGAAAAAAATGAAACAGGGAGAAAATAGACAGAATCTTTTTTCCCATTCTATAAAGATTATTGTATCTCGTTAACAAATTATAACAGAACTGAATCATACAGATAACTAAATGTAAAGACATAAGAATTCTCTGATGATTCTCCCAACAAAGTCAGTTCATGCATTTTTTATGTCTCTAAGAGTCAGACTTATCTGCCACATTGCTTATAGAATCATCATGGGGTTAAATGTTTTGAAAGACAATTGGAACATAGTTGAGTAAACATTTACTATAATTTTTCATTTGTGTCTTAGTGATAACTAAGACACAAATGAAAGGTTTTAGTCAAACTTTTTGTTTTTAAATTGGGAAATAGCCATTCGTTAATTTCAAAAATGAGGATTATTTAAAAAACTTACTACTTAATGGAAGGCATTACATTTACTGTGGTTACATTAAAATTACTAGTCACAGGAGAATCACTTATACATCTTAGTAACTTTTTATAATTACAAACTTTAAGTACATATGAAATTCTGACTGACACGTTTCAATCATATTTGCTGACCAAGGTCTTTAACCTCTAACAGTAAAGCCCTTTAAGAATGAAATTGGATACTTTTATCTAATCAGTTATAAGGTATAATGAGAAAATATGTATGGTTCCTGGCATAAGTATAAGTACTGTGTTAAAATATAATTTTTCCTTGTTCAAGGAAAAAAGATAAGTTCTCTTAAGCTCCAATTTAATGATTAAATTTTCTCTCTATGAACTTTATCTCAAGTTAAGGCTTTAAAAATAATGAGGTAAGAGTAAATATAGAATGCATTCTATTTTATTCTAAACCCACATGATTACATGACACAGTAATTTATGTCCTAATTTACCCAAGACCAAGATATCTATCTATCTATCTATCTATCTATCTATCTATCTAGATAAAAATTGGATTTTTCTATAATATATACTTTCATATAAATGTAACTGGATTTTACTATGAGTTAATAAAATGTCTTTTAAAATAAAATCTGTACAGTGATAATGGTATATTTAAAGTTATTTTGTATTAATTATGAACATTTTCAGTATAGTCTATATGGTAATTACAACATATGAACTTAATAATTACAACAAGATATACTATATGAAATAAGCACTATTTGAGCTTCAAAATTGAAGCTCTTTAAGGACTCTGTTTTCTTTACCATAAGAAACCAAACACAATTTGTAGGAATATTATGGTTCATCTATGCCTGGTATCACAGCTGTTTGCTTCTGCTTCAAATTCATTGCATATCAAGCCCTATGTGGTATGCGTGCGTGCGTGCATGTGTGTGTGTGTGTGTGCGCGCGTGTATCTGTGTGTCTCTGTGTGTGTGTGTTAAAGAGTCTTTGTACCTTGGTAGACCTAGAAAGACCTCTGCTATGAACAAGCTAAATAGCAAGTCATTTGCTTTTGTTTCTTTACCTCTAAAATGAGAACAGAAACTCTGGTTCAGAATTTCTGTGAAAATCAAAGAAATTGAGATGGATAATTCATGTAATGACTTTAGAATAGTGCCTTGGTGCCTCAAGTTACTCGATACACGTGTGAACATTTTAGAATTTCATTTTCATTACTGTCATTTCCATTTTCCATAGGAGATTAGTTATGTGTGATTAGTCCCTACAAATTGACCTGTGAAACCAAAAATTGCAATTCTTTACTAAATCAGAGCCAACTCTATAAATACCAATGGCAAGAAATCACAAATCCACAGATACAGTAGTTTTAAAGAGCATACCATATCCCACTGTAGAAAGACCCAAGTGTTTCATTCTATTTTTCACAAGTTCAGCAAGCTCTTGTCTTTCTGACCTCCTGTAGAGGTTCAGTCGCTGCTGGGTTATTTTTTCAGCTGTTTTACCAGAGTGTTTTGGACCTTTTCTGCTCAGTCTTCGAGCCCACTGCATGCTCTTTCTCCGAAGCAAGGGATGGTCTGACTGGTCGCTGGACGTCGAGTTGCGGTGGTTGCTGCGGTGGTGCCCTTGCTCTTTGGATTCTTTGGTATCCTCCCACTCTTCCACACTGATCGATATTTGAGACTTGGAAGAGAACAGAAATTAATAATTAGATACTTTAGGAACCGTCATAGCTCAGAGTTGAAACAGAATTCATTTGCAAAACTCTCATCATAGTGGTGTATCTACTCACGGGAGTTTCTGGAGAAAGAGCAAAATCATAATCTTCTATTCGAATAGAACACTACCAAAAATTTACATCTTCCTGAAAAGTTTTATGAAAATACTTAATTTTTATATGTAAGAATTAAACAATTAAAAAGAAATGTTTACTAGTATGAGTGTTTGAAACAGAAAAAAGAGTAGACATTTTTTACTTCATTCAAATAGAATCCATGCTGTTCTTTTCTAAATATAAATATTTGTAGTGCAATTTAAACACCTATTATGAAAAAAATTTTGGAATTAATGATATTTTAAAGGTTTTATATTATTGCTCTTTCTACATGTGACACTGGAATGCACTTTATAAAATGTGACTTTTTTGAAAACTTTCTCATATATCCCAGAAGAAAGGAAAAAGGTATCTTTAATTCATGTATTCATAATATACCACATAAAATGCTTTTCAAATTAAGATATTAAAACATATTTCAGGAACTATTCTAATTTAAAAGGTGTTATAAAACAAATTATAGAATCACAAATAAAACTTAAACCAGGCTATTCTTCATAGGAGAGGCAAATCAATGAACAAACTCATAAAATCTAAATTTTGCTACAGAATCTAATTTTCGCAAGAATCTCTCCTCTGATTAGAAGCTCTTTACAAGTATGTTCATTG
Source organism: Fukomys damarensis (assembly GCF_012274545.1). NCBI lineage: Eukaryota > Metazoa > Chordata > Mammalia > Rodentia > Bathyergidae > Fukomys > Fukomys damarensis. The sequence goes on from NW_022900923.1 coordinate 36,443,118, forward strand.
TTTCAATAATATTGTTCTTTCCAGCAAGTCACGTGCAATGCAACACCTATCAGAGCAGAAAATCTTACTTTCTAAAATCATGAACCTGCAAAGAGACAGCTTTCCGAGTTCTACAGTTCATACCTAAGGGCAATAATCATTAATTTCTTAACCACTTCCCTTCTAGGGATGGAAGCCTGAATTTCAGGTGTTACATGCATGCATTGCTGGCTTTCACAGTAACAGAATTGCAATTACCAATTTATGTAAGGTCAGGGAGTAGATCCAATAAAATCCTTCAAATGCGAATATAAATTATGGAGGCTTAGTCAATACCTTATGTACAACTCTCAGGAACAAGCTAGGTGATTATTGCACACTAAATTCAAGCAAATACTCATTTTTATTTCTGTTGTAGCAGAATATTGTATTAGGTGGACTTCAATACTAATTTATTTAATCTCCTTATCTCCATGGTAACAGATTATTTGATTTTAAAAGTTTGAAACTATATTTTTATCTATCTGAACGTAATACAGAAACAATAAATTTTAAACACCATGATTTTTCAATAATATCTTTCTAGATCTTAAGTTACTCTATTCTCACCTATTTGATAATCTATTGAAAATTTTCTGTGGAAGTAGAGGATTAGCTCTTGAACAATATCTACTACTGATGAAGAAAACTAGCTTTGTTCAGTGATTTATGCGTACTTTTAGCAAAAATAAAAATCTATTAATTCACTCATTTTATTCATGTCCACTCATGTTTGTAGAATTATAACCTTAATTTTATTTAAAGTAATCTCTTTGCCATTATCTATAGTCATAAGTAACTATATGTAATTATTTGATTTCCTAACAATTTGAAAATATAGTAATCTATCAAGACCATATAAATAATATTAAACAGATTGTCTAAATTTAAAGGCACATGTAGCATGACTACAGTAATATAGCAAAGGGCTAGTTTCATTTTCATTTTATCAAGGTGATTCTGCCAAACTTGTAGGGTGTTCTATGACCTAAAACGATGGGTCACAAGGTGTATACAGGTAGAATCATCCTTAAGGACTTAACTACAGTCAAAAGGAATTTCAGTTCTATTTTGTTAAACTGAATGTCAGTACCCAAAATTTAATTTAATTTTTACTGGATCAGAATATCTTGAAATGTGCACTGAAATATTTTTATTATAAAACCTTAACCAAAACATATTTCAACAATTCTCAAAATGCTGTTTTATATATTTATATGTTTTACAATCTAAACTAAGATAGGAAATATCAAGTTACATTGTATTAAAATGCATTTCCTCTATATGATCTCTTAGGTATCTTTCAGTTCTATCCATAATTTTATGACAATAAAGTTTATTTATGGAAGATGTAAGCTTCATTAATGCACCATTTCAGTTTTCTAACTGTAAAAGTCAAGGTGTTAATTTGGACTCTATTTAAGCACAGGGTACTTAAAACCTAATAGAGCAACCACTGCTATCAGGAGGCCTATGATTCTGATGATACTGATTTGAGAATCTCTAGAGGAGGAAGTTTATAATTATGAACACAGAAAAGCCTCAAACTATATACAGCAGCAAATAGCATCTGCAGCAAAGACAGCAAGAAGAAAATGAATACACAACAGGAAACAAAAAATGTCGGGTCGTTGACCCACTTGGAAATTCTTATTTTGCTGAAAGAATCTATAACATAAAATGATAAAAGGGAGCAGACTATCTATATCTCTACAATATAAGTTGACATGACAATAACTGGCTGTATTGTCTCCTGATGTATACTAATTGCCAAACCTTCAGAATACTGAATAAAGTTGAGATTCAAATGACCGTTTTGATTGGAGATCCCCACCAACTTTTTAAAAAAGTACCTGAAGTTTGAGACTGCACTAAAATTAAGTTACCTTATATACTTTTGTGGGGAGGGTGCTTTTTAAATATAGAGGACTGATAGATATGCCTCATCATGATTATCCAGCACACAATTACTTGCCTAAATTTCTCACTGTCATAACACTCATTATTCTAAAACATCTCATAATAGGTATGGGTATTCTGATCCAGTAAAAATTAAATCAAATTTTGGGTACAGACATTCAGTTTAACAAAATGGAACTGAAATACCTTTTGTCTGTAGTTAAGTCCTTAAGGATGGTTCTACTTGCATACACCTCATGACCCATCGTGTTTTAGGTCATAGAAACAACACTCTGCAAGTTTGGCAGAATCACCTTGATAAAAAGAAAATGAAACTAGCCCTTTGGTGTATTACTCCTGCAGGAAGCCTTCTTGTCCGATACTACACTTATGGAACAGTCCAGTTTATCATCAATTCCTTGGACACCTTAGGGAGCCTCTTGATCAATCAAGTGAACAGTATATGGAAATCAGTACCAACACTGAATTGGATGGATTATGTAAGGGAGCTTCTATTTTTCATCCCTTAAGAAGCTATCCCTAATGAGTATTTCATTTCTTCAACATATTCAGCACTGTGCTAATGGACAAAGTACTCAAAGTACTTCCATCTCTCTACCAACCACGTGATGCAAGCTTTAATATATTACTACACAATTTAAACAAATTTGGACTGAAGCTAGGTATAGTTAAGTCACCAGTGAAACAACAGGAATTAATTATAACAAATTCTGGCACCATATTTGATGTTTGGTTGATGACAGCTTTCAAATTCCTTCTACCTCTACATCTGGGCGAGTTCAATGAGATATTCCAGGAGCTCATTTCTTTCATACTCAGTGTGAATATGAAAAATTACCAACTCCCTGCACATACGAAACCTAACATCAATAAAGACCAAATCTGTAGACCCTCTCTGTTCTCCAAAATCATTTCTGGGTATGATCGCTCCAAAAAGTCTCATCTAGCCTTCTTGGTGCATAGATGGTTTCACCAGGAGGACCATGAAAACCCACTTTTGGATTAGCCATTTATATGGCCTCTGTAGGGTGTTCACAGCCATTCTCCTCCGAATTCTATGCACTCATCCACCTAGCAGCTTATGAACTATGAAGCAACATAAAGCATATGTCCATAAACAGTTACACAAGTATGAAGTTCGTTAAATTAGCTAAGTGCCAAAGTTACTGGTAGTTGGTACAAATAAAATTGTACAAAGATAGAGTTCATATAGATTGATGTGGAGTGGAAAGAATGACTCTGTGTTGAGAAGGAAGCCTGTAACTGAATTTGGTGGGTGTCCACTGAGCTGTTGGGAAAGTCACATTGCACAAATCATGAAACAGTAGGCGTAGTTTAGAAGTAAGTACTTAAGTTCAACTTTTACCTCTAATATTCTCAGTTTAGAAGCAATAAATAGAAAAGAAGTAGAAATATAGAGAAGAACTGATGATCATGGAAATGCTGTGGAAAAAGTATTTTTCACTGGACAGAAGGGATAATGGCCATTATCAAGCAGTTCTCACTATAGTTTTCTTTCCCTTACAAATATCTATGCCACTAACAATATGCCAGGAGCTTTTAGATACAGATCACCTGCCACCTTCCATTTATAACAGTACGTTACACAGGTTACTGGTAAAAAGTGAATTTTGTACATAACAATTTTTAATATTCAAGGTTTAGTGTTCTAAAGTATTTCTAACTCTTTGAATTGTCTTATTCAAACATGTTTTAAATATTTAATGAAAATATTTGGATTATACCAGGGTTTGATATCATTTATTTCTACTTGTGCCAATGATATTTTATAGTTGTCTTTCTTGTGAATTCAGATGATCTGTCTTTTTTATTGAAGAGAAAATTTTTATCATCTCTGAATGTAGAACAGTTATTTTCTCCTTAAACTAGTAAGTTACTTACATGATATCATCAGCAAAACTTATTATTACTGTACATTTATAGGTGCTTTGTTTTGTGTTTTAAGAAATGTTTTACCCAGTTAATAATTTCAGACTGACTGCAGTGATTGAAGTTAAAATGTGTCTAACAGATCACCATTAAATTCTACCTGAACCAAGATTTGGGGTCTATAATGATACCCTGAGGTGTCCCCAAATCAAATGATTCATTTATGTCTAACAATCACTATAGGTAAGGATATATTTTTCTTTCTATCCAAAATTTTTAAGGTATACATGCTTAGGTTTATGTTTGTCAACCATATCATATTTGTATATGTATGTAAAGAATACAGTTGCACACATGAACAGCTTTAGTGTTCAAAATTAAATTACAAACAAAATCAACGAATACATCAGCACTGTACAAAGTGCAACATATCCATAAAGATAGTCAAACGGATTCTATTATTAAAATCAGGATTTCATTGCCAGCACCATTATCTACCCAGTATAATTTTCCTTTATTATTTTCTAGAATTAGACATATATAGCCTGAATCAATAGCTTCAACATGAATTTATGTGTGTACACATTCATGGATAAACCCTACACACTGGAGTAGGCACGGGGGCTTTTCACTATGTCATTTCCAGCACATTACAGTTCAGACAAAGGGATCCAAACGCAAAGTTTTGCAAGTGTAATGTAGCGATCCTAACATGACTATAATACCTCCCATCCCATGATCCAAGAATTTTATATACAGGCACACAGACACACACACACATACACAATCCCCTTATCCTTTCCAACATTTGGGACTCAATGGAAAAGAAGCCCGTAGAAAGAAAATTTCTATACTAAATTTGATGCTTTAAGGAATGGACACAATAATACAAGGCTCTGAATATTTATATTCTTATTTGAAGAATCTACCTAAAATTATACTATTGATGTAAGTATACAATTGCTACGGATCACCACTCACTGAGGAAGTGCTAGGTGACAAGATAAACTTTATAGTGTGAATACATGTATCAACTCCCCATGATGAATGTAATTATATACTAATAAAATAGTATGCGAATAATATACTTCCAATACTATAACAATAAAAATTTTAAAATGAACAGAAGAGATAAATAAATAATGTTCCATTTATTTCTCATGTGATGGATCCTAGCACCCATTTGACAGGAGCTGTGTTTAATAGCTTAATTTACTTCCCATGGCAGTGCCAAAGGTAAGAATGATCTGCCTACTTGGAAGGTTGGTTAAATGAGCAAAAATCCTTGCCTACATAGTTAAATCTAATACATACAGATGGGTGCTTTTAAATTGTCTCTTGTTAATATGTCATTGAGATTCTTGCTAAGTTAAAATAAATAAAAGTAGGAAAGCTTTTCCTTGCATTGGAAATGAACACAATTAAAATCGTTACAGCTAGGAAAACATTAGAAACATAAGTATAAAGTAAGGAGAAAAAACATTAGAGAAAACAAATTTCCTAAGAAATAAAGTATGACAAAATTACACATAAACTTAGAGCAGTATGTAGCTAGATATCTATCTAAGATATAAGAATACTGACTTTATAAATTCAAACAGACATTTTGGAGAAAGCGTCATCCAGTCGGAAATGATCAAAACACAACCAAATAAGAATTGTGTTACTCTATGGACTTTGTCACAGAATTACGTGCCTTTAACTGGTAAAAATTCACTTCACATTTTTTTCTTTTTCCCTCATTTGGGAAGTGATAACGTTCACTACCTGGTCTTCACTCTGCTACAGGTTGACACTGCTTGATCAAATTCACACACTGCTAGTAAGATGAGAAGCAAAAATTTAAACCCAGAGCATCTTGTCTCCAAAGCAAGGCTCACTGGTCAGAATAATCACCTCACCAGGTATATGATATGTGCCAGGAAGAGGAAAAGAAGTACTGATAAAGAATAGCTAAGGCACAGAATAGCTTAAAATACACTTAAGAGTCTGACTTGAAATAGTATACATGGAACATAAAGATTCTTCATCACACGAATAAAGAAAGGAAAGTAATCATCAGTCTAGTTGCTTTATGCAAGATATTGTAGAGAGGAGAATTTTTGACATATTTAATCCACCCAGAGGTCAATAAATCTAAGAATAGGAATCATATCAGAAATCTTTTGTCTACTGCTGCATTCCAGGCACTTAAATGAGTGTATCTGGTGCCTAATATTATTCAAAAAATATTTGTGTTTCTGATAGATGAAAGATACATAGGATCTGAAAATAAAGATTACAGGTTTGTCTCCATGTTAAGGATTTAGAAGAACTTGGGCTGAAACACAGATTTGTACCCATTAACATAGAAGAAGAAACTGTTGAAATCGGAAGAAGCAATCAATAGGTGATTGGAGGTAAGAATTAAACGCATCTTTTATAAACACAGATGTACAGTGCAAGGATCAGTGGCCATGTTAATTCTAAGATCATTTGTTGTCTTCCAAACTGATGACAGAGAAGGGAGGGTTGGCCGGAACCTAGGGGTGAAGCCTAGTGACTGAAAACAGATACTCTGGTATTAGGACATGATCAATTCTAAATCTGGGGCCCTTTTTTTCATCTTACTCAAGGTAACTTAACTAAGTCTTAATTTGCTCTTTTAAAAATAGTAATAATATCTGCTATCCATGTTTGGCTTATTTCACTGAGCAAAATGTCATCCTGGTTTGAACATGTGTCTTTCTTCTCAAAATATTTGAACTCATAGAGAAAGATTAGAATTGTGCTTTGCAGGAGTCAAGAGATGGAGGAAGATGGGGAAACGTTGGTCAAAAGTATACCTTTAGTTTATAAGATGAATGAATTCTGGAGATTTAGTGTACATCCTGGTAACTACAATTAAGAGACATGCATTATGTTTCTTCCAAGAGTGGATATAAGTTCTCTAACTACTTGAGTATTCTTAAGACTATTCTTAATACACTCCGGTTAGATACAACAGCTACTGAGATATATCAACCTGGAGTCTGTAGGCCTTTATGCTCACCAGCATACATATGTGTGTTTTGCGGTATAGTTGGTGAAGAATCTACTTAAACTAAAGCATTTAAATGACAAAAGAAAACTAGTTTTCAAACCACTTTAAAACAAAAATAGTATCTTGAAATATCTCTCGTGATTAGCTCTAATTAGCACAAAAATATTAAAATGTGAGTACACCTTAAATTTTGCAATAGCATTTATTAGGAAAAACAACTAATATGGTTGCATTTTTCAGTTTTAGTATTTTTTCAGAAGCATCAATTATTCTTAAATTCAGTTTATATTTGAGCTGAAATTTTCAAAGCTTGATATATGATATTCCTGTAGCATAAATAATGAAGTTAATAAATTAAATAACTGAAGTTTTTGAATTTTAAGTATGCACTGTTACTTTACACTTACTAAAGAATTTATGTGTTTCACATGGTAACAGTCTGTGGGTTAACACAAAAACACAATTTGAAGACAAATGATAACAGTAATTTGTAATCCCTTTTGGAAATATAAATATACTAATAAAAAAGAAATCCTGCATAAACATTTTAGCATAATTTATTTTGTTTATTTTCTTTTTAAAAATGAAATAATAAATTCAATCATAATGATCTGTCCCTTTAATAGTTTTAATTCTAAAAATACACCATCTGAAATAAGGGAGACAAACAGAAAGTACTTACTTGTGATGCTATTTCTCGAGACTGACACAAAGGGAAGGGGAAAAAGAAACACACAAAATACCATTTAAACAATGACTAAATAAGGCATACATGAGACAATCAGCAACAAGGACAAAATTCGACATGTACCTACCTTACACTTTGACTCTAATGTGTTTATTTATTATTGAGATTTTGAGCAAAAAAATAAGCTACTGGATATAACATTTACCAAAGATTTGCTATTTTCAGATTTTTTTTTGCATGAAAAATCATTGCAAGTTTTGATAGAAAAAATGCTAGTAGAAGATAATAAAATAACTCACAGCTTATGAAACTACTACATTCATAAAGAAATATTTGACATAATTACCTGTAGTCAATCAGTACTGGTACTGCTATCTGTACCGGTACCTTTACTTTCTGATATACTACTAATACTGATGTTTGCTCTTACATATAAAGGTAATGAAGTTGAAAAACTATTCTGAATTTTCTCAGTGGTTGTAGCATCTAAAAATTGTTTTTCCCAATAATAATACAGTATTTAGGCAGTATAAAAATCATACTATCGGGCCAGGGATTTAGCTCAGCGGTTCAGTGGCCTGCCTTGCAAGCGCAAGGACCCGAGTTCAATCCCAGGTACCAAAAAACAAAACAAAACAAAACAAAAAAAATCATACTATCTCACTCCATTGTTCTCAGAAATATATATTAATTTAAAAATGGAAATAAATAAAATGTTAAATTATACTGATGTAATGTAACTCAACTCTATCATAATATCTGGTACTGCTAAAAGCATAAAACAAAACTGATTATAAGTATTCCTAAAAATACAAGAAATGCCTAATAAACTTTTGATTTGGGGCAACTTGGAGACATTTAGCCCAGATTTCCCAACAATGTAGCATTGTGGAATAAATTTTTCAGAAAACAATCAGCTAGAATTTTTGAAAATATTTTATCTTAATCCTTACAAATTTATTAATGAGATTTATTAAATTAATAAATGTATTAATGAGATTTTATAAATGTGTGAAATTATTTTAATAATATGTCTAAAATGTTACTTTCTCTTTTTTGGTAGAGAGATGGCAAAATCAGTTATTATTCTACAATGTGCATTTTTAAAAGCTACAAAATCTATTGACTAAAAAGGTGACCAGTAATCAGGATAATGTTTTCCATTATTAAAATGTTAGTAGTTTAATGTGCTTTACAAATGACTTTTTTCTCTAGTAAAATTTTCATGGACTGTAGCATATTTCAAGCAAATGAAATTTTCAGTACACTGAAAAACAGGAAGTAAATGAAATTTTACTTTTTCATTAAAAAACAGAAGTGTATATATTTATTTATTTATTCAGAATTTTTCTGATTTTCAAAAGATAATATTACACGTTAATCTGTATGGTACATAATCCCCCCAGTGTGGACTGGAGGTATTTTAGAATAAAAACATTAATGTTGCTGCGATGAAGAGTATAAATGTTCTCTACAAATTGAATACGTAAACACAAATAATCTCATACAGCTCGCATCAAGTTTTAATACCAAATGAACTCGGCAACGTTTTAGTTTTGGCTTTAAGAACGGTGAGTAAAGATTTGTGGAGGAAAATACAGCTCTTCTTTGTCTCCTACAAGGAACATGGGTCCTTATGCTTCCTTTATCTTGTCTTTCAAACCCAGAGAATCTAATGGTTTACAACTTTCTTTACATGAAAACATACAATAGCATATTTCTATATGACTGGACCCTGATTCCTCCACACCGATTTTCCATCCACTGCATGCACTCCCACTTTATTCTGTGTTTGGGTGGGTTGGGGGGGGCTATCTATCAATTATTCTAGAGACTATTCATATTTGAAAGATGATTTTTTTCTACACAACTTTGATAGCTTTGGCTGAGCATGGAGTCTTGCCTCAGACTCTTCCCTCCAAATCTGAAGGATATTTCTCCATTTTCTTTTGGCTTGCAGTATCGCTGTTTAAAAGCCCAGGCACTAGCTTTGAATGTGACCTGTATCTGCAGTCTCAGCCTCATTTCTCTGGAAGCTTTTAGAATCTTCTCCATTTCTTCAAGGATCCGAAATTTGATGACACTATGCCTCTATAGGAGTCTATTTTAATTTATTGTTAGAGGCACTTGGTGGTGTTTCCATTTGCAAGCAGTTATGGCTGATATCTACATGTCCTCTCCAAAGCCTCATTAGGCACAGTTTATGAAAAGCAGCATAGAAATGGTTTGTGAAAAGTATTTGGATTATAGAGTTTACAGGTGACCTGCTCTTAGGAGGTGGGCCACTGGGGGAAGAGCCTAGAAGGGTTTTCCTCCCTCCCTCTCCTCCCTTCACTCTTTCACCTGCCCCTCCGCCATCTTCCCATCGGCCATGCCCCTCTGCCATGCTCTCCTCCCTTGGAACCAGCTGACAGTGGACGGAAACCTCCACAAACTGTGAGCCAAAGTAAAGCTCTCCTCCTTCAAATTACGGGTCTCAGGCATTTTGTTCCAGTGACAAGGAGGTACATAAGACAGAAATTGATGTGCTTCTATTCTGGAATTATTACAATTTTGTTTCATTTCCTCTTTCTGGAAATGTTACGATTCAGATTTTAGACCCTGTAAGTCACTTATATGATTTCACTATTTTCTGTTTTGAGTGCTTGCACTACTTAATCCGCAATTTTCTCAGCTTTATGTAAGAAGCTCTTTCACTTCTGTTATTACGTGTTTAATATCAGATTACTTCGATTTTTTTTTTCCCAGTACCTGGGAATGAACTCAGGACCTTGCACTTGGGAGACACTGAGCTAAAACCCCAGCCCTTCTATTAATGTTTTGTTAAGACACATTTTCCTGCTATTTTTTCATTCTTCTACTATCTCAGATCTTCTATCATATTAATTATAGCTTTACGTTACATAACTTGACTGATACACATTTCACATGCTATGTAATTCACCTATCCCAAGTGTTAAATTCAAAGTTATTTTGGATGAGATCAGGCGCCTTCAGGGTGGTATGGCCATAGACTCAAAGTTATTTTAGTCAACCTAACAAATTGTGCAAACCATCACTGTAAGTCAGTTTGAGATCACTCTACTCAGCCAGTTAATTCTCACGTAATCATCAATTTAATCTCCATTCCAACTACCCTCTACTTTACACAACCACTAATTTCCTACTGATCTCGACAGAGGTGCTTTTTATGGGCATTTCATATGAATAAAATCGTATAATATAGGTCTCTTGTGTCTTTAATTTAGTATAATGTTTTTAAGATTCATCCAAGTTACAGCACGTATAAGCAGTTTATTTCTGTTCCCAAATAGCGCTCCTTTATAAGAATGATCACATTTTTGTCACAGTTTTATTCACAAGTTAAAGGACATTAGGGTTTTTTTCAATTTTGAGCTATTACTAGTAATGATACTAGTATAAATATATGCATACATTTCTTTGGGGTAAATAGCTAGGAGTGCATGTTTATTTTGTGTTTTTAAATTTCTTCTCTCTCAGCAATCTATCTTTCCTACAAGTATTTTTTTTTTCCTGATGTTTTATTTTGGAGTCTGCCTTTCATATCAGAAGCTTTCATGAGATGATAGGAAATTGTTAATTGTTTTCATACTTAAGATATGAAACTAATAAACTGGGACTTTTGAGAGAGGTCTCTATTGTATATTTATGGGGATTACAAGATCGTAAAATTTCTTATACTCATTTTTAATAAATGATCAGTTAAAAAAATTTATAGGATGAACGTATATGTTTTTATAAATTAGACTATGTATTAGACTGACTGGATTAGAAAATTAGAAGTTTGGGGTTTTAATATCTCCCATGTTTATTTTTAGGCCTTTCTACTTGGCTTGGGCAGAGTTTTTTCTAGGGAAGACTTCCAATTTGCAGCTGAAAAATAAAGTGTACAGAATATATCTTTTCCTTTAGTACCTAGAATTCAGCATTGTACTTTTATCTCTCAACCGTGTCCTATGTCCCCTAGTCCATACACTACCTCTGGAATAAACTTTCAATATTAAAAAGACAGTAAACAGCTTTTGAACTACATGGGACAAAAAGGATCTGACAGATACCTAAGCAAAAATATATTTGACTTCTCAATTCTAATTAAAGAAGGAAGTTTCCACCTACTAAATGTTTGTCTTCAATTAAAGCAAGGTAAAATCGGCATTGAGACAATGGTAACTTCTTTGAATTTCAAAACTACCTGATGTTTAAGAAAGATGATAGGATATATGAGCTGACTGTCATTTCACTGGCTCTCCACTAAGGACTCTTTTTTTTTTTTTCTTTTCTTTTCTTTTTGCTACGGGAGATCAAACTCAGGATCTTGGACTTGTAAGACAGGTGCAGTGTCACTGAGCTAAACCTTGTCTTACTCTATTTTTAAACAATCAGAAAGAATAGAATGTTTCTATCTTCACAGTGTCTTCAGTGAGTTAAAAATAAATTGATGTTCCATTTTCTTCTGTATGTTTTTTGTTGCTGTTTTAAAAATAGAATATTTACCTAAGGGAAAATCATTTTAATAATACTTTTGCATCTCGTGAAACTATAATTGATGGTAGATACTGCTCATCATAACTAAAAGCCTCTTATGCTTATCAATTAATAAGTGGAAGGAAGAATAAATGTTTTTGCAGGACAAACTTATGTTCTTTCATCTATTAGACAATAGTTACCATATAACTCAACATATTGTTATTTTTGTTTTATGTGACAGGAGCATAAGATTAGAATTCAGGCTGAACTGTTCCAGTTAGTGAATGTTAAACACAGAGTTATATTAATTTCCCTGACTTTATATTCTGCTGGAAAACATGTTAGATGATCCTACATTTTCATGTTTGTTTGTTGCTTATTTTCTAAAATAGCCAAGATATAAAATTTTAAGAATATGCTTGTCAAATGATTAATTAAATACAGAAAAATAGGAATCAAATACAGAAAATCTCAGATTCCTTTTAGTTTCCCAATCATGTGTGTGTGTTTTTTATAAGCTTGAGGTTTGGGAAACTATGGGCATTTTACTGGGAAGATATTTACTATGATAGGCAGGGAAAAAAAATGTAAATTTAAATGTAAAGTCAAATACTCCTGGGTTACAATGTAGATTTTTGATTATCTGATGTCTAAAATTTCTACAGGCATAATAGTTATTTAAATAATAATGAACTACTGATATGAATATTGATGTGATCAAGAGCAGAATTCACTATATTGAAATTCAGTAAAACTATATATAAAAATACAACAAAACTGTACGGAAATCTTTGTGCTCATCATTGACAAATAAAAAGTGGGTTGTTATAAACTGAAAGTTTGTGTCTTCAACAACAAAAACAAAAGTAATGGTATTTGGATGTGGGGCTTTTGGAAGGTGATTAGGATAAGAGGTTATCTTGTAGAAACACCCCCTCCTGGCTCCTCCTCAAGTGAGATGCAGTGATAGGAAGACATTCTAGGAAGCAACAGACCTCACAAGACACATGCTCAGCTGGGTCCTTGGTATTGTATTTCCCAACCCCTAGAACTGTAACAATTAAATTTCTTATCTTCATAAGTCACTGAGTCTACATCATTTTATTACAGAAGCTCTAACAGATCGAGGTAATGCTTAATTGCTTAGTTGTAAAAGCGCTTGTCTCCTCCTGAAGTAAAATCAAATTATGGTGGAATCCAATATTCTTAAAAGTTCAGGCATATCTGGCAAACCACCTCACACATTTCGATATCAGGTATTGCTCCGTAGTCAGTCATTCCTGATTTTTCTCTGACAGGACGGCTCTTTGTAGTGTGAACTACAGGGAAAATCTTGAACTCAGCAAGCGAGATGGCATCAAACATCACTTAGCATCACAGAAGGTGCAATGAAACCACCACAAAACTCCTTAGAAAAATTAAATTATTTCCTGCTGGCCCCAATATCCACCTGTATAAATGGCAAACTATAAATTTTAACAAGGATATAAAAATCAACCCTATTACCTTTATATTTTCTATAAAGCTCTTTTATTCTATGCGCAACTTTGTTGAATTTTGCCACAAAATGGTTAAAGAATTACATGTACTCCTGAAGGGCATGCTTGACTTGAGCTTCATGGTCCAAGTAATTTTGCCTAAGACAGCAATAATATAATGGTTAACTAAAATTTGTGATTCACAATAAATGTGGTATCTTGAAAAGAAAAATAACTCAGAAATATACCTTGTAATTTAAATCAAATAATATTATAAGTGTTGTTAACATGCTGTATTTATCACAAAATAATCTAATTTTTAAGGTGATGTTATATTAAGGGTATAAAAACTATACAGCACATGATGTGATCAAATCAAAACATGGATATGAGTTAACTGCTACCATTGCAAATTTGTGTATATTCATTGCTCTAATTTGCTATTAAAATTACTGGGAGTTCTTCTGGAAGGTTAGGCACTACTCTAGCATTTTCTTTTGGCTTTGGAGTTGTCATTAATATAGAGATTGAGAATTATGTATTTCCATATTAGAAATTCCTGTGTTTCACTTCCTTTCAAATACACATATAATTGGAGAATGTATTCGAAGTCTAAGTTGCTTGAGAATTGTCCTTATATACTAGAATCTCAAGATTATTTAGAATACACTTGATTCTCAACAATATTCTAAACACGGCTAAACATAAATCTACAAAACCTTCCACAGACCACTGTCCACTAGCTCTGCTGAACCCCTTCTTTTGCTGGGTACTAGGGATTGAATTCGGGACCTTGCAGTTGCAAGGCAGGTGGCATCTATTGAAGTCCTTTAACCAATGATATTTTAATAGTTTAGTGGACAGTTGAGAAAAGTTTTCAGTTTTTGAAAATTATCACTGTGTATTTAGAGAGCAGTACCTTTCACTTTCTATGGAATCTTTCAGAAATCAGTTCCCAAGTTTAGAAGAGTAAATCCCCAAACAGGAATACTTAGATATTTCCAAACCTCAGACGTAGTAAGTTTCTGACACTCAGTTCTGTAGATTCCAATGGGAACATCTCCAGTAGAAGAACACAGCTTCTGATAAAGTCTGGCATAAGTTCTGATCCATAAGTCATCCTCAGTGATTTTCATCTATAATACATAAGAATTATTTGCAATATAAACATTTAAGAAATAGAAACTGGTTATTTTTCACTTCTTACAGGCACGATTTACTAATATTTTGAAATTTCAAGTATAAGTGCTTATGTATATATTAAATTTGTTAACTGTATTCTGCCTCAAATTATCCTGGGAGTTCATCAATATTCAAAACATTTAAATATTCAATTTTGAGCAATATGAAATTATGTAAGTCCAAATCGGTAGATGATAGGATGCTAGTAATTAACTAGCAGGTGTTTTAAAACATATGAAGACATTTATAAATGTTATAATAACTCGAGGCTGCTAGTGGTATTTAGTGGACAGAGTTTGGTGGTTGCTAAACAGTAAAGGGCACCGAAGACACTCCAATACCAAAAAAATGTGCCACCTAATTTTCTAATAGCAGTCATATCGAAAGAGAGGTGCAGAAGAATGAACACAGAAAATGTGAATTCAATGCTATTTGTATCACTGTTAGTAAATCATTCAACCCACTCGGATATGGTGTACTCTTGTACAAAGGGGTCAAGCCTGTAGTGCCAGGAACTCAGGATGGTGTGTCAGCAAGGACTCAGCCCAGGAGTAAAAGGCCACCCTGGGACACCTAACAATGGTTCATCTCAGAAAAACACATACCAAGTGCTTTAAACTCTGACAGCAATGTTTTCCTGGAGAGTGTATCACTTTAAGTCTAAACCTCTGTTTCAAACTGCTAACTAGAAAAAGGAACACTTTTTTTGCATTTTATGCAAGATGACTATTTTCTATTTCTAGTATTGATTTTAAAATTATATTATCCTTGAAAATGTGTTAATTCAATTGTAAAGTCTCAGATGTAATTAGTTGGCCAAGCATTAGAAAGAGTAACGTGCGATTCTAGAAGTATCACTCAAAGCATGTGGTAGATAAGCTTTCAGAACTTTCTCTCAGAACAATCTTCTACTCAGAGATTATTAACTTACAGAACAAAGAAACCCCGATCCTGGTATTGTGTCCAGTCCCAACAGAAGTCTGGTGATAGAAATCATATAATCCTTCACAAAAGACTGTAATATAAGCAAAACATGGATACAGTATACATACGAAATATATAAAATAGCTATGAATGTGAACACCTAAGTTTTTAAGAGATGACTTCTACTACTAACACGTCTTTAAGTTCCCATAAGGAGGGCAATGAAAATCCATCTTGTCAATATCTTAAACATGTATGGTTACGTTATTCATAAGGAAATCTAGATACTTAGAAATATCTCAAAATACTTAAATTTGAAATGTATTTTAATCGTGATAAAATACTTTATGCATTTTCATGACAAAAACTAAAAACTCAAATGAGTATTGTAAAATAATTAAACTACATGTACAAAGAAATTTTTTCTTAGAATTAAGTTCTATGCTAGCAAAGTAAACATCTCAACTATGTTTATCATTAATTATAACATATATTCTTTTTCCAAGCCACTGGTTGCTGAACTGGAGCCTTTTAAACTTCAATCATCACATTAGCTTGGAATGACAGATTGTCTTACCTACTTGAAAATTTGAAAGCTATAAGCACAGTCTTTATAATAGACACAGACTGCATATTAGTATGAAATTAATGAAAGTATGAGTTAAAATCACTCTCAATAGTACAAGAGCCATTAATGATCTCTCAAACTCCCTGAATAGAAATTATTTTCTAGATTTTACTAAATCTTAAATCTCTGTTTAATTGTCGTCTTTTAAACAAGTCATACAATGAAGTCATAAGTTACGGCCAGCAAATTTTTCAGTGAAACCAATTACACTTCGTTAAGATAAAATAATATGGAAAAACATAAGCATTTCATATTGAGTTTTTTCTTAGTTATATGCACATACAAACATGCAAGTATGTATTAGACTGAAATGAAAAATATAATGCTTACTCTGTGATTATTCAAAACCTTTAAAAGCCATAGTTCTCAGTTACTGTTTCTGTAGAAGCTTACAAAGCACCTAGGTTCCTGTATCTCTATTTATAAGATGACATATGGGGGAAATATGAAGCGGAAGTAAATCTTTCCAATTCTGCAAAACACTTTTCCGGCTTTAAGACACTAGAAACATGTGTGTATATGGTAATGATGTCTGGGGTTGGAGTTCTGCCTCCCGGAGAGTCCAGATAATGTGTCTGGAAACTTCGGGGAAAATGGGAATGTTTATTCTCCTCTGTTGTGTTTGCTCCGGCTCTCATCTGGCATAAGCAGATGGTTCCTGACATTGCTAGGGGCTCCCTCGTAGGCAAAATTAGCCCAGAGGCCCACAGAAAAGCTTTAACTGTCTTTGGATTAGTTTATTCAGTCAAGCAGTTGTAGAAGAGTATAAATATAAACTGAGAAAGAGTAGAAGCAATAAAATGCTGAAGTGCTTAATTTGAGATTACTGTTACAAAATGATTTAAATCCCTCTGAAGATCTCTTTCATTTTAATGGAAATATTTAGAGATTGTCTGATTACTTTAATCAGACAGTATGAAATATTACTGCTCTTCAGTTACTGGCAGAAACCAATAAAAGATTATGTTTGCGTGAAACAGCATCTCCATGAACCTTTTAGTTATGATAATGTTAACTTGGCACTCGGGAAAAAACTTAATGGTTTATTCTTGTTGTAAAAATGTTTTTTATATTTTACTAAATTAAACAATAATTATGAGATACCAAAAGGCCCTTAGTGTATCACCGTATTGACATTTGGTAAATTATTTCAAATCCAGAAAAATTGTATACTAGGAGGAATGTTTTTTTTATTTTTAACATAATTATTATTTTTATTTTTTTAAAAAACAGTCATTTCTTAGAATAATACAAAAATGTATTAGAATGTCACAAAAGCCATCATAGGGCACTGAGATCAACAAATGCCTAAAATAATATCTATAAATGACTTTAAAATTATATTTTATAGAATTATTTCATAGGAGCATTTTTGTCATTAAATATGAAATACTAAATTACTTCGAGTCAAATCAACAGCTTAAGTATATTTCTTATTTATCAAATGAAATACAAAATAACCATTTTAAGAGAAAAATAAATATCACCTACCTGGTATAGAAGTGTGTCCAACATACTGATGCTAAACACTCTTCCAGCCGCAAAAGGCAGTCGAAACATAAAAGCTAAATTTGAACCCCTCTCTCGTTCTTTCTGTTAGAAATTTGAGGTAGAAAGATTTGTAAGCATCCTCTATTTTATGCATTTTTGCCGAGACAAATTTGCTTACCATATACGTTAAAAGGTATTTTCAATGTACAATTACATGTAAATGTGTAATTTCTTCACCTAAAATTGTATCCTTAAATATGTTTCCCATATTCCTTCCTTTCCCTTCTTTCCTTCCCCTTCCCCTCCCACTTCCCCTTGCCCTTTAGACTTTTTCTTCCTATTTCACATTATCAGTTATACATTTTGACCCTTATGTATACTCTTAGTTTCCCACACCAGAGAAAGAGAGTATTTACACCTGTACTATTTATTTCACTATGAGTATGGCCCCAATGTGCATCCAATTAGCTATAAATGTTTCTAGTTTCTCATTCTTTATGGCTGAGTAGTACTCCATTTTATAAAAGAAACCATAGGTTCTTTGTCCAGTCTCCAGCTGAAGGGTAACTGGGTTGTTTCCAAGCTTTACCTATTACAAACTGTGCCATTATAAACTTAGGTATGCATACATCACTGTGGTATAATGCTTTTAATTCTTTATAGGAAGGGGTGGAGGGTTTGAAGCGGGGACAGGGGGATGGGGAAAAATAAGAACCAAGAAATTCCATGTAAAGGTACAAATTACCAATAATGAATGACATCATATTGCATACCTAAAATGTACCAATACATTTAGTGAAAAATATATGCTTCTAATTTTCACGAACAACTTTTCTTAACTGAAGCACTGAGGAGTTAAGACAAATGTTTTCATAAATAAATATTTCCATTCTTTATAAAAGAGGTGACACAGTAAAAGAAACACAATAAAAGTAATTTAATGAAATGTAAAAAGCAACTAAAGTCACATAATGTTTTATAACACTTCGAAGGTTTGCTTTTAAACCTTTTCACTTGTGAAGACAAGAAAATAGGCAAGTAGGTGAATGCTGTGCTCTTCAATATCTGCATTATAGGATTTCTATCTGTTTCCACCCTAACTGTAAAGGTGACAATGCCAGACAGTGGCCTTTCTGGGCAGTGGAGTTGACTAGGTCATGGAGGGAGAGTCCATAGACACCCAACCCGCTCCATTATGTGCCGCTGTGAACCCGAAAGTGCTTCCTCACATATATTTGATGATCCAAACCTTGATCTTGGACTTCTCAGCCTTCAGAACTGTGAGAAACAAATGTGTTATAAGCCACCCTACCTATGATGATTTGTCCTAGCAGTTTCGAAAGACCAATCCAGACCTGTAAACATCCAGAAGTCTCTAGTTTTCTATCACCTTAGTTTGAACTCTTCTGTTTACCTCTGAAGCCACACAATTTTTCAGATAAGGGAATAAAGCAGCAAGATTGCTGCAGCATTGTGTAGAAACGAGCAATCTTTTTTTTCCAGAGATTTTGGTGGGTGACCACTGTTAATTGGCCTGCAATCTTCTAGACAGACCAAGGATCACTTTCCCTCTTTATCATTCTATTCTTCTAGATAACTAGGATTATGATAAATCATACCTTTATATGTTTTTGTCTCATCTTTATTTTTATCAATTTTATTCCTTATGTTTAATGTCAGATTTAGTTCCAGTAAAAGTGAACAGATCACAGATTTGTTCATATTTGGACCAAGAGAGTAGAAATGACTTCACAGCAGCAGGGAGAGGCTCAGGAGTCAGTGCCGATGGAAACTGTGTGCGGAGAGGGGGAGCCAGGAGGTGTGTAAAGGCGGCACAGATGGAGACCCGGAGGAGCTGAGAACACTCAGTACACTTCGGCTGACATAAAATGATTGAATGAAAAATTAAGTGGGATCAATGCTAAGAACAGCCGTGATTTAGTAATGAGAGTGTAATTCCAACAGCAGCTTTCTCTCTACTTTCTCACTCTGTAAACATCTAGTTTTTTGGCTTTAAATATTTCAGTGAGGACTTCTAAATCCATGTGTTGGCTTTCACGCTTTTTCCAAACTCTAATTATGAGTATCAACCTGCAAACTTAATTTCATGTTTTACTACAGTGAATTTACCATCATACTTAGTCATCTCCTAAATAGTCAATCAAGGTAAAAAATGACTGACTAGTCATTTGTGAGCCCTCTCCAATCTATTCATCACATTTCCACATTCCACAGATAATCTATAGTATTATTTTTCCTTCACCTACATGCTACTGGGTCAATACTTTTCTAGTCTTAGATCTATTAACTTTCCATTATCAAGTCTTTGTCACTCTAAGACATCCTGTTTCATGCTGCCCACTTATCTGACTACCATCTTGATAATTTTTTTTTTCCCTAAACCTAAACTCAGCTCCGTTTAACCTACAATCAGTCTTTTCTGGACAGGCTTGGAGAACACAAATGCAGGACTTATGTGAGGAAAGCAACACTGCTTCCTGAAATAATTTTGTTTTCACAAATCTCCTGGCAAATAAGCTTGAAGCTACTTTTCACAAACTCGGCGGGTCAAGAAGTATGATCTTGGGTGTATGGCTATGTCTTTCTCTCAGATTAATCCTACTGAGCCATTTTGTAAAATTTTTTAAATTCAGTGATTTGAACGTAACTTTAATTTTTTCTAAAAAAGCATTTTTTATTCACTACCTACTTTCACACTATTCTTCAGTTCAAGAGATTATGGAGCACATTAATTTTTTTAATTGAGTTTATTGGTACATTTTAGGTAGACAGTACAGTTGCATTCATTACTGGGATCTTGTACCTCTACATGACAGGTCTTGGTTCTCATTTTTTCCCCTTGTCCCTGCCCTCCCTTCACCCCTCCTCACCTCCCTGTTTACAAACATATCCTATCGGTGTCTACTGTCCCTTGTTACTTCAATAAAAAGGATAAAACATAAAAAAGTAGTGTATATAACAAGTACTTAATAAATACTCTTTTCTATCATCATTAATTATTTGTATATACTAAATTATTAATCATCTCAAGGACTTGTATTGCTCTCTCTTGTCCTATAATGGGACTCACAAGCTTTTATTGGGTTCCCTGGAGTTCATGGCAGCTCATTACCTTCCTGAGAGAGGACTTTCTTTATCACCTTAAAGTAGCCCTTCCCTATTTACCCTTGGAAATAAACTGACTACTATACCCATGCTTTTGCACGCTGTAAATCCTTATTCAATTAAAAACTTTATTGTCTGATTCAGCTAGATGATAAACTGAGGGCTGAGACTATGTTTTTGATTTCTCTTACATCAGTACCAAATACAGCGCCATGGTATGCAGATGGTCAGTGAAATTTTCCTGTACGAATGAAATTATTGAATAGTTTAAAGCTTTTAAAATTCATTATCAGGAGGCAAGAAATAAAAACGTTGTCCATTGGAATCTTCAACTTATTCGATTTATTTAATGGAGGGCTGGACCTAGAAAGGACTGTAATGTTACAGTTATACAAGATTTCCTTAGCTGGATGTGGTGGCGCATGCCTATAATCCCAGCCCTTGGGAAGCTGAGGCAAGAGGATCACTGTGAGTTTGAGACCAGCCTGGGCTACATAGTGAGTTCCAGGTCAGCTCAACTATGCAGTGAGGCCCTGTCTCAAAAAAAAAAAGATTTCCTTTTTTCAGTATTTCTTTGAATTCTTGTGATTCACCATATACAATAGATATTTCTATTTTTGTTTCTGGTACAAAAATAAGCTACAATCCCTTTTTAAAAACCACATTTCCTTCCTAATGCAATTCTTTATTCAACTTAGGTTTCACTGATGATTTCTGTTTTCTTAACAACTGAAACTATTGAAAATACCTAAAAAACAGATGTTTAAATAATTTTGTAAAGATTCCAGACACTTTGATACTCTTGGTTTTACCTATCTTTTTGTTAGGTTCACTATCATGAACATATGCCTTTCTTGGAAAAAAAAAAAAAACTTGTTTCTGGCAGAAATTTTGTTGCCTCTAATCTGTGTCCATCCAATACCATATGGAATTAGATGATAACATTACTGCATTTCACAGTACAGTGTAGGAGGTGAAAAAATTGAGAATTTTATTGGCACATATTAGGGATTTCTATCCCCTGAGCTCTTAATCATAATTCTTTCACATTCTTTCGTTCTTCCCTGTGGGTCCAGTCACATGGCAATCAAATCTCAGAACTTATCCATCATGAACTTTCTTATGGTATTTGAAAAAATATATGCTAATTGTAGAGATTTCTTTCCTGGACATCATTCTGTTTCGGCTTCCTGCCAATTCTTGGAAATCCGTATTCATTTTCTAGTCTTCTTCCTACAGTCTCCTTTATAAACTTCAAGATAATTCCTTAGGCAAATAAATTCTCCTCTCTTTTAAACATGTGTACTTTGTAGGGCGGGGGATTTAGCTCAGTGGTTCCTCCGCCTGCCTCGCAAGCATAAGGTCCCAAGTTCAATCACCAGTATCGAAATATATATTATGAGGGCCAGGGATTTAGCTCAGTGGTTTGGTGGCCTGCCTTGCAAGTGCAAGGACCCAAGTTTAATCCCAGGTATACACACACACACACACACACACACACACACACACACACTATATAATCTGAAAAAACTGTGATAGCCATCTAGTGATCCTAGTCTACTTGTGTAAATAATGCTGCATTCATTATTTACTGCCTTTTAATTCTTTATGTCCCTTACACGACAAAAGAGAACAAAAAACAATTTTTATAACTTTGTTTCTCAAGGCCTCCTGGCTTTAACGTTGTATTTAAAAAGTCAAATTTCAAGCAATTGCTTCCCATCCTGATAAGAAAATATTACATAACCACATTCTTTTTAAAGAAATACTTGATAAAGGAAAGGATGGACTAATTTTCCTCTTAGCACTTCACCAGTGCAGATTATATACATAAAAAGTAAGAATTATGAATGGCAAATACTTAGTATTAAACATCCAGTTTGATTTGTCTATTTCTCTGTGTTGCAAAAAGATAGCATGTGAATGGAGGTTATAACCTGGCAGTGATTAGTCCAAATCTGAACTATAGAGGAATTGTTTATTTGGGGGGGGTCTATACAAATTTATTTAAAGTTTACTGACTTTTTAACACAATATAAAAGTCTAAGTTTCTGACCTGTGATAAATTGGGAAAATCATCGATCATGCCAGCAGCTGGCAGAGTTGAAAGCAGCTGTCTCCTTTCAGACTCATTTTTTCTTACATATAATTCACTTTCCTAAATCATGTGAGCTGCCAATACTAAAAGGACCTCTGGTTTCTGACTTTGGAAGGCAAACCACTTAAAATTAGGGAAGAAATATTCTAGTTTATAAATTATTTAAAAGTAACTTGGGTAGATAGTAACTAGATCAGATAGTGACATAGTAACTAAATAAATGTATATTTACAGTTAAATGAAGAAAATAGAATACTTCTAACTTACTGTAGATTATTAAAAGGCTTAGGAAAAATTCTAAACAGTAAAATGAAGAAAGACTTGTCTGTGAACTATTCTAAGGGTTTGATTGAATATACAGTGACTGTTTAAATTTGTAAAAATTTATTACAATAGGAGACACATTACCATTAACCCCCTCTCAAATACTCCCCCCTCAAACACACACATCCTTCAAAAGTTCTTCTTCCATCTTCTTGCCAGGGTCTGAAAGAGTTCCGAGAGTCGTCTTTCATGAGAGTCTTCACAAGGCATGATTTAAAAAAAAAATACAGCGAGTGTTGCTAGTCAGGGCCTTCCAAATAACACGAAGGCCGGAAAACATTATGGTGCATCCCATCCTCGTACACCTTATTCACAGGACCTGCTGCCGTGTGACATCTGATTCTTTCCCAAAGTCAAAATGATCACGAAAGGTAAATGTTGAACACTAAGCAGCCATCACAGAGCTACTAAAGATCTGCAAGAGAACATTCAGAACTCTTTCAGGAAATGGCAAGACCGATGCGATGAGAGCACTTGAATGAGGGAGGGTACTTGAAGAGAGATGGAAGATGCTGTGGCCTTTCACTGTAATAATTCTTAAAATTTAAATATTCTCTATATTTGTGGGCCCCATCCTATATACCGGTCACCTAGCTAGGTTTTTAGAATGGGATACAATTATGAAAAGGTTCTGGCTGTGCAAGAATTTATAGTTTCCCTGAGGAGAAAGAATTAAAAGCAAATATGCCAGGCATGGTGGCGCACGCCTGTAATCCCAGCACTCGGGAGGCTGAGGCAGGAGGATCGCTGTGAGTTCGAGACCAGCCTGAGTCACATAGTGAGCTCCAGGTCAGTCTCAACTACAGAGTGAGACCCTGTCTCAAAAAAAATAAATAAATAAATAAAAGCAAATATTTCAGGACTACATCCTGTGAGCGACTTTTATGATGTTCTACTGTTGATGAGGACAGTGTCTGAGTGAAATGAAGACATAATTCAGCCCCAAAAGAGGTTTTCATGCAAAGAGGAAGATAACACATCATTCCATGTGCATTATCTTATTAGTTTTGTTTTTATACAAGAGCATTTCTATAATATTTGTACCTTTAAACTAGAATATGGAGAAATTGTGAGCAGCGTTTTTTCTTGCAATTTTATAAAACTTCAAAATTTACTCTATACATTTATTTTAAAATACAAATAAAAAATTTTGAATTCCTTAATGCTACTCAAGGATGTATTCATAAAGCACATTTATAATTCTAAAAATAAGCGAAATGATTAAATCAATAATAATACCCATGATGGGAGAAGGTGTGAAAACCGAAACAACCTGCAAAATGCAGAAACTTCAACTTTAGTGATAAAGAATCAAAGCCACCCACAATTTCTAGAGAAAGAGGTGACCATCCCCACTGGGGAAATTTTGGAGCAAAAAAGATGGCAAAAATATCCTCGGCCAAGAATTAGAGGAGAAAGCCCGGTCCAAGTGGAATATCAGTGGAGAAATTAGGTTTTGAGCTAGCCGTGGGGGCACACACCTGTAATACATACAGTCTTATCTAACGTAAGTGCAAACTATTAAAACAGAATCAAATAATGAAAGACATACTCATTAATGGGTAGGAAGGAAATAAAAAGAGAAACTGTTGATTTAAAGCCCTTGTCCAATATGATACTCATTTCAATATATTCAAAAGTTACTTTCGTCACACTAGTTGGCATTTTTCTTGGTGGGGGGATTGGCTAATTTATCAAGAAAGGAACTGGATTCTGTGAACAGTCACTCTCCTATATTATATTATACTTTATTATGTCATATGTGTATAAAGAAATGTTAGTTTGATAAAAATTGGACTCTAAAAATAATAATTAGTTAACAACATACTTATTTTTTGCATATTTAAATTTCAATAATTTAATTAATTAATTAGTCAATGATATAAATCCACTATTTTTCTGCATCCGACAATTCCATGTCAGCGGTTTTAGCCACCTGATATGCTTTCACCTTCACCGCAGACACAGGGGCAGCTGTGCCCGGAAGGGAGCTGCTCACTCCTCCGTGAGGAAACGCTTCCTGGAGCTCTCACAGGGTGGCCTTTGTGGCCTCGTGTGGGACTTCAGACCTGTTCTATGAAATCCTAGTTCCCCCCACATAATTGGTAGAAAAAGGTACACATTCAAAATCATTATTCAAATAAATTAAATATATCACTTTTTGAGGGAGGTCCAGGCAATATTTTTCCACAATTACAAGAAATAGAAACCAGGACAGGATTTTCCTCAAATTCTTTTTGGGCCATTGTAGGATAAAGATAAAACAGAATACTTTAAAACAGGATAAGAACCTTTGCTCATGAATCAAAAATCAAACCCCGTGTTGGTGGGTAGTACCAAACTAACCTTAAGCTACTGTAGTACCTACATTATGAATAAAAGTAGGTCAGCTTTCTGTACAGAAAGAAAAAATAAGATGATACGCTTTTGTTTGTTTTTTTGTATATATTGGTGTCACTCTTCAAATTGTGAATACAATTATTATTATTCAATTTGTAATTCCCAGTATTTAGCCCATAGTAGGTGCTCAGTAATTATTTAGTTGAATTTAAATGTGTTAAATTTTACCTTCTTTTACCTAACTTTTTTTCCGTATTGAGGCTTGAACTCAGGGCCTTCATTAACAGCCCCAGATCTTTGTCTATTTATTTACTTTTTATTTTGAGATAGAGTCTGGCTAAGTTGCCCAGGCTGAGCTCAAAATCAGATTCTTACTGCCTCAAGCTCTCGGAGTATGCAGATTATGGGCATGTGCCACTATGCCCGGCTGCATGATAAAGTTTTTTTTGCATGATAAATATTTTGAAGAAAATAACTTTAATGTTCTCAGTTTATTTCTCCTAAAAATATCTCTAATCACTGGTAAAATATGTATCATTTTGTTCTTATACGTGTACTATAGAAATTGTACATAAACTATAAGTCATGAGACATGGTTATTTTCATTCTGATACCATTCTTCATGACAGCAACTCAATGGCCTACGATGCCACCCAGCTTGACACCTGCTACCTGGGGTTGGCACAGGCCTCACGGGTTAAGGGGCTTAATCTCACAATCTGTCTTCACTTCAAATACCAGCAGAAATCCCAAGTGTTTCTGTTTCTAAAAATTTCTGCCCACCCAGCGACAAATCTGAGGCTTCCATCACCCCTTTGGGTTTAATAACCCTCTAAACAACTTACAAGATTGTACGGAGGCACTACACTGCCATTTTATTGTAAAAATATAAATAAATAGCAAATGAAAAGGTTCTTAGAAAAAAAGTCTAGAAGCTCACTGTCTCCTGTGGCAAGAATGGGAGTTTCGATACATTCAAGCAGAAAGCTCTCGGAGCCTGGTGTTGTCTATTTGTTTGTGACAGATCATTTCTATGAAGTTCAGGCTGGCTGTGAACTTGCTTTGTAGCCTAGGATAGAGTCAGACTCATGGTGATCCTCCATTCCCATGCTGGGATTACAGGCACATACCACTATATCAGGCAGATTTTGTAGAGTTTTTAAAGGAGACTTCATTATCTAAGAATGATAACCATCTGCAAAGCAACTGAACTCAACCCCCAGGCCCATTTCCCTCCCTGGAAGTGTAGGGTGAGGATGAAAATTTCAACTTTCGAATCATGTGATATATTTTTCCTGCCTCCCCATCCAGACAAGCTTATCTAGGGGATCTTCCTGAATCACCTAGCTAGTACAATCAAGTATGACTGAAAGGTATGAATAATGAAAGACATTCCTAGAAAGGCCAAGCAATTTGGAAGCTCAAAGTCAGGAACCAGGGAAAAAGAGCAAATATATTTTGTTTATTAGACTGCATTATTCAGCTTACACTTTTATAACTTTGCTTCTTATATCAGTGAGTATTTCTCATGATTGTAATGTGTAATTGTGATCATCACTGGGGAATAGTAATAGCTCAGAGCACCACACAGAAGCATGAAGAAAATACTTTTTTTGTGAAACACAAAAAATAAGTGAGAAAAAGAGAAATCAAAGAAGCCTTTCAAAGGCAATTGGACAACATTTTTTTGATGGTTGTCTTTCTCTTCTGTTTATTTCTCCTCACCTTGACATCTCTACCTAGCAATGCCTGTAGCACCTACTTCCTTAGGAGGAATTGTCAACAACCTTCAAACACAGGAAGCACCACTGACAGAAATGTAGTGGTGATAGGACTATCTAGGATAGGAAGACCTAGGACAAGAATGATGTAAAAAAAAAAACAACAGCAAAAACAGAGAGCGAAAGAAAGGTCAGATGAAAAGGGAAATCAAACTACCCTATCATGTTCAGATTTGTCTTGCTAAAGTGTTCATTCAAATTTCTGGAACACAATCGTGATGTACCTGTGGAAATTTCTGTCTTAGTTATTCATTGTCCAAGTCTTTAGGGTACACAGGCATTTCATTTCCCAGACTTGCTAATGTTAGGTGTAGTTATGGATTTGGCTAGCCAACAGCATGCGAATGGAAGTGTTTTGTACCAATCCTGGCCCTGGCCCATAAAAGTTCCCATCTGTTTATTACTGATGTATGTATGCTGTTACTTGCTGCAGAGGTTAAGAGCCTCCAATATTTGAAAAGGGTCTGCTTCTAGATGTCACCAGAATATGAGACAAAAATGGAAAGAAGGAGCTTTAAACAATACTCATCATCTAATCCTGAAGTTACCCTCTATGACAATGAGATAAACGCAGGCATTGAACAGATAAATAAATAAAGAACTTAAAAATCAGAAAGGAACACTGGATATTATGTCTGGCTATAAACTGACTAGAAGCAAGTATACAGGATGTTTTTCAAGTTTTAGCAAGAATAAAATTCTACAAAATCTTTAGACATTTTCAGCTTTCATACATAAAAATCAAGTTACAAACATTGCAAAAGCTGCAAGGAGTGTGTATTCCTGAGTTGACATGAGTAATGATACCTTAAGAAGTGAGGCGTAGGGGCCACAGGAAACTACAGACAAGATAATTCCTCGAGATAAACAACTATAAAAATAAGGAACAATCAAGGAATTCCTTCTTCAACCACAGCACAGAGGAGGCCTCACAATCGTTGCTCACCACACTGTTAAGGGTTTGTGGCCCTTCTGTGTCTGCAGTTCGTTCCTTTCCCTAACGGAGGTTATTATTGTGGGGATGGAATTCATGACAAGCTACCCCAAAACGTGCCACCTTCCAATCTGAGAAAACAGCAGGAGCAAGATCTCTCTTTTTCTTGTTCCTTCTTCAAATAAGGCCAAGAAACCCTGCCTAGCTGATCTCCTGAAACAAAGTCCTAAACTTCTCATTTCACAGCTTTCCCTTTAAAGTACCTAGAGGAAAGTTATATACTCATTTCGGAAGATACACAGATGTCAAGAAGAATCTGAACATGCACACCTTTCTAAATCCTCATCCTTCGATTACCATTACATCTCTTTTGTCCAATCTTACTTCAACACACCATCCACTCTTCATTAAATGTACAAATGAAAATAGTAGATTTCCTTGCTTCTTTAAGCATTCACTTTCAAAGACTCCCGTATGGTGCAAAACTTACATTAAGAAATAAATGTGTTACGCTCTTCTCTTGTTTGTCTTTTTTTATGGGGCTCTCAGCCATGAGTTATGCAAGGGGTAAACAGTCTTTTCTCCCACAGTGTATACTCTTCAGCGGTTATCACTTCCAGAGAACACTTATAAAGTATTACTTTTTAATACCAATAGAAACCATGTGTTTATTAGTAGACAAGCTTTATAAGGAAGTCATAAATCATCACAATAGTAAAGCAACTAGGCCCCATATGGTTTAACATTTCACACTTAATCCTTTTTAAAAGTTGAATGAGGAACAAAAAGATCCATAAGTAGCCAAGGTGGTATTTTTTCCTAATTTAGAACCTGGACTGTGTTTCTAAAGATGAATGCCTCACCTGTATCGGTGTAGCTGCATTTCCTTATAGACAGACTGCACTGACACTCACAATTATGTTTGCAATGATAAAAACCCACTTCTCTCTCAGCCAACAGTAGCTAGAAAAATGTTACTGGGAATACACTGAGATGCTGAAAATAAAAATCAGTTTTCTACTACACAGTTATCTCTTTTAGACAGTATACAAATACAGAAGACAGCTAAACTGAAAGTTAGCAGTGTTTTCATACCATTAGAAATTAGTGATTTGGTTGGAAATCAATGATTCCTATATAATGAAAGGAACATAAAAAATTTGTAGAGCTGCCATAACAAAGACATATCAAATAGGCATCTTACAAAACAGAAATTTATTGTCTGGAATCAAGTCACTGGGAGAATTGGTTCCTTCTGAGCACTACAGGTAAAGGATCTGTTGTAGGCCTCTCACCTTGGATCACATATGGAGGACTCTACCTGTTTCTCTGCACCTCTTCATATTGATTTTTCTCCACTTGTATTTTTTATTCTGTCCAACCTTTTTCTTTCTTTTATGAAGAAGTCCCTAAAAGCCTTCTTTGAATTTCATTTTCTCTGTGAAGACCGTTATCTTTAAATAAGGTCACATAAAAGTACTGGGAATTAAAAGTCCAATTTTCTTTCTTTTGCAGAAATATGAGCTACATAATGGAACTCAGAAGAATACATAAGTTTGTCTGTGACAAAATTCCACACCCTGATTTCAACGAATGAAATGGTAATGAGAAAATTAAAAATAACTTTCCATGGATTTAAAATATGAAAATTATTATTTCAATTCATTTTTCCACTTGATTCTTAAAAATTTTGAAATGTATTGAGTTCCATCTTTCTTTTTGGTGAATTTCTAGAAGAGACACGGACAAGCAACACACACACACACACACACACACACTTCTGAAACTAAAAAAAATTTCCCATCATTACTTTTTTTTTTCAAGTACCTGGGATTGAACCCAGGGTTTTGCACTCTTTCATTTTTTATTTTGAGACAGCATTTTCCTAACTAACTACATTGCCCAAACTAGACTCCAACTTGTGATCTTCCAGCCTCAGATTCCCAGCGCACTGGGATTGTAGGCATGTGCTATCATGCCCTACCGCTACGCCTCCCTATTATCCTTGCTCTGTCTCTTTGACATGGACACAAATCCTTTTAAAACCTGAATAAAAGACTACTCACTTTTACATTCTAGCAGTGTCTTTCCTTGGGTTCTTTAACCTTCCTGTTTAACTTTTAAAAAGTGAACATCAAGACATAGGGTGACGAACATT
This sequence comes from Fukomys damarensis, assembly GCF_012274545.1. Lineage (NCBI taxonomy): Eukaryota > Metazoa > Chordata > Mammalia > Rodentia > Bathyergidae > Fukomys > Fukomys damarensis. Next base: position 36,473,608 of record NW_022900923.1, read on the forward strand.
CCTTTCTCTTTAGGAGTTTAGCCTAGATGCCTGGCTGCAAGTTGTACCTGAAAGTGGGTAACATTTGGACACACAGAGACATAATTCCTTAATGACAAAGTCTTCAAGTTGTTTTTCAGGAAGAGCCTCCAGAATCAACTCAAACATGGTTTGGAATAGGCGTTTCAAGAATACATGTGCACAAAAGTAGCCAGCTTTTCAGGTCAACCGTTTGACATCACAAGCTCAAAATCCTCCACACAGAACATAAATCCTCTCTGAAAAAAAGAACATGTTACTCATAAAGAGATGAGATGGCCCTCTACGTCAGCTCAGCTCAGAAGAATCTTAGAACTCTCCCTTCTTGCCATCGAATCAACAAACAGCTTCCTCACTGCTGCTTTCCATGAATCTCCCTACATCAAGTGATTACAGAGGCAGATCGGAGATTTCTGATGCTGACATCCTTGCTGGTCAACTCTACAAGAAACGTCTTTCTTTTTGCAAAAACTTGTGCCACACTGTTTCTGTGTCAGGCAGAGACCCTTTGCTCAATGTCATATCTTCTTGTTCTCTGCAAAGATATGAACGTTTTCTTTCCCTTAGC
>NW_022900923.1:36474203-36604081 GCF_012274545.1 Fukomys damarensis
ATATATATATATGTATGTATAATTGACATATATGCAATATGCACATAACTGATTATAAATGTATATGTGATTTGTTTCATGTCTGCAATTATTTAATGGATTGTCTGAGACAGTATTGTTTAATGCTCAAAAAGCTTTTTTCCCATTTGTGGAGAGGATCTCTAAATTGGCAATAATCTTCCTTTTCAATTAATTTACCCCAAAGATCAAAACATAATTTTGTTCTTCTTTTGCCCTAATATGATAAACAGAATTATGCACTCACAAATACTGAAAATATCTTCCAAAATTATGAGCTTTCTACAACAAATGACCTGGTGTCAGCAAATATAACTTACTTAAATTTCTTTGTAGGAAGTATGTGTGGAACAGTGGGATATTTTGTATAAATCTTGTGTGCTCGCTGTAGCAGCACATGTACTAACACTGGATAGACTATGGTATAACCTTTACAGTGACATTATTATTTAGCTCCTACCACTATCTTCCACACAAAGATCTCAACATTATGAACCAATGGACAATTTGTCCAGGTTCCATTCCTCCAAAGTAGTGAATTTTATCAATCTGACTTCAAAGCCTGGGGTTTTTCATCACCAAGTGATCCCACCCCATTTGTGGAATGTCCAATAACATTACGTCAGCACCTATTCCACTGGATTCCCGGAATTGCATTTACCTGTACGGCTTTCTACCTCTTCTATGTTGTTATAATGATGTGGCATACTGGAAATTGCCTGTGTTGAACATTGTTGACCTTAAGTTTCCCACACTGCATTGAAATAGTCATAATCTTGAAAAAATTAGTCATCACCTTGAAAAAATTCGTCATCATGTCAGTTTTCAGGTCAGGAATCAGGGGCACAACTGAGATTTCCTTGAGCTCATAAAAGAATGTATTACAGTTGGATTAACACAGTGTCTGTGACCGGCTTTGGAAATGGGACTCAATAGAAAGGAATGCAGAAACAGCCTTATTTACACAATGCGCCTCCTAGACATTAGGACGGCAGCTGCAATGAGAGTGTGCTCAAGCCTCGGGACCAGATCTCAAACCTGGCTTTTCATGTAACTTTACTTTGTCTTTGTCTTTGACAATACTCAGGTGACCTGTTTCATTGCCATGAGATTAACGAAAGGGTTTCAGGTAGCTGTTCCTTCTAGGCTGTCCCTAGCATAATATGCCAGGAGCTACGTGTAGGAGTGGCTAGGCAATTATGATTAGAAGTGTATCATTTGGCCACAAACCTCCTCTTGAAGGTATACACCGGTTATGAATCATCTACCTCATAAAAACCACCATAAATCAGATTCCTGGAAAGTTTGCCTTTGGGATGATAGTCTGCCATCTTCCGATCAGCAAGCTCATTATAATAAAGTACTTTCTCTACCACCATCTTGTCTCTGGAGTAATTGGCTTTTACCATGCAATGAGCAGACCAAACTTTTTATGCAGTAACAGTAATCAAAATTTAAATTAAGTGAAATCAAGAACTAATAAAAAACTATGAGCATTGGGCCGGGGGTTTAGCTCATTGTTTCTGCTGCCTGTCTCACAAGTGCAAGGACCTGAGTTCGATCCCCCGTACAAAAAAGAAAAAAAAAATATACATATATATATATATATTTCCTCTGTTATATTGTTATAAACAATAAAGACAAAATAAATTTAACAGCTTTAACATTTTTATATCTACTTCCCCCAGTATACTAGGATCATATAAAAGCTGAGTAAAAAAAAACCATCTACTTTACCCTCAGCCTGGACATGGAGAATGGAAACCTGGTCTTCTGTCCAGCAGATATGATTTTGCAACTGCCCTGTCTTTATGAGCAGCATAATCATAAAACCTCTGCTTTGAAACATCCTTGCAGTCCTCCGTGTGTATACAGGTTTTTTGTTTGTTTGTTTGTTTCTGGTACCGGGGATCAAACTGAAGATTTGTGCTTGCAAGGCAGGTGCAGCACCATGGAACTACACCCCTGGCTCATCCTCAATATCAATACGTTCTGATTTTGTTCTCCTCAGATATGGCTTAAGTTTTCTGGAGGAGGCAGAACTCCTTACCAAGGGAAGGAATAAATTTGATTTTGTTTCAGACTTCACTGGTGACACGTCCTAAAGCAGCTTTCCAAAGAGCCTATCACACTTCTAAACGGCTAAACATTTTTGGAAAGAAATTCATATATAAATATAGCTCTCGTGATACAGCAAGTCACTTGTAATATTATCAGTGTCACTGACATTCTAACTACACATTGCTGTTGAACTTAATTCTTTGATAAATTATATTTGCAACATATAAAAGAACAAATTATTTCCACCACGTTTACTTGTAATATAATTGATGAAAATTTATCAATCCATTGTTTTCAAAATTGTCAATTAGGATTTTTGCCCCCAAATAGGAACTGAAACATGGCATTAGTTTTCCTATCTAATGGTATTTCTTTCCACATATAGATATTTCCAGAGGTTTTTTATTGTTGTTGTTGTTTTTGAGGGGGAGCAGTACTGGGGATTAAACTCGGGCCCTTGTAACTTGCAAAGCAAGTGCTGGAACCCCTGAGCCAAACTCCCAGCCCCTCCAGAGCTATGTTTTGAACCAAAATGGTTAAATCAAACTTTCTTAACATGGGTCTTACCTTTTCCAGTTTTGAAAGAGCAAGAGAATAACAGTCTTTGGCTCTGAACTGCATGAATCTCATGTTTGCTGGGTGAGTAAGCTCTGTGATAATACTGAGACTGGAAAACAACCTACATCAAAAGAAAAAATTTGCATTACATTAACAGTCCAATATGGTATTTTTTTATAACAACATATTTATGAGTGAGTGATTGCTAGCCAGGCTTGAAAATATATCCAATCACAATAGCAAGAATGCCAGATAAAATGTTCTCTACAACATTAAGAAAAATAAAACACTGTTTTCCAAAGAATATTTTAACCAACATTTTAGCACAACAAAAAACACAAATTTAGTAATTTGGCTTTTATCAGACAATTTCTTATATAATTATGAAATAGCACAAAAGAAAAACTTCTAAAGCCAAATTTTGACATTACAAGATTATTTTCTATGTGATATTAAAAAAAAAAACTTGTAAGACAAGTATGTTGACTGGCAAAAATATTACAAATGATGACTTCTTTTCCATTACGTGAGCTCTTTGATATTCCCCCCTATTTTTTCAGTGCACAATTCTTAAATATCAAATCTTGGTGCAGTGATTTTAGAAGAAGAAGAATTATGTTAACTTTAATAAAATTTCGCTGTAATGAATTGGTAGTAAGGTAAAGCCTTGCTGGTGGTGTTATAAAGAGATCCTGACAATGAGATTCACATCCCATATCATCCCCAGCTTTCTTCCTATTTGGCTTGCTCTCCAAATATACGCACACATGTGCAAGTATAAAAGCATACTCAAAATTCGTTTCATCCACAGGAAAAGGAAAAAATAATGCCAAAAATATCTTTCTATTTTTGCTGCTGATCTTTGCCTCATAGCTATGTGGCACCAATAGCTTTCCTGACTCATGTTTTGTGATTCTGTGTAGCATATTTACTTCCAGGGATACTCTGTTAAAGACATCTAACATGTCTTTAAAATACATTAAACTACATTATCACCACTTAATTCTCCTCATTGAATTGAACCCAGCCCTTGAACTGAGGTATTAGCACTGACAGAAAATTATAATAAAAGATAAACCTGTGTGTGATTGAAAAACAAATCAACCTGTGATGCTCTCATTTTATGGCAGTTCCAGAAGTGACACGTTTGATTTGGTGTCATTTAAAGGAATATGCTTCTTCTTCTTCAATTTTTTTTAGTTTATTAGTACAAGTATGCAGTACATACTGTCTATATTCCTTGTGTGGGGTTGGTACATGTACATTACGCATCTTCATTCCATTCCCATCCCCTTTCCCTTCCTGCCCTCCCCACTCTACCCAGCCCGGAGAGCCCTGACTTAGAGCCTTGGTGCTACCCATGAGTTTTTACCTCTCCTCAGGTGTAATTCCCTCACGCTGATGAATGAACTGCCAGGACAGCTCCCTCCTGCCAGGCAGAGTAGGCCTGCTGCACATCAACAGCCTGGAGGGGGGGGGTCTGTCCCCAGCAGGTGGCCCTGCCATCCCTGATTACCTTTCTTTCAGGGATGTCTGCACAGCTCTTTAGTCATCAGTCCAGTTAAGGCATGAGAAAGAACTCTTTCTTTCAAAGTTTTAGGGAAAACTTCTATGCTCTCTTGGTTATCTCAATGAACTAGCACTGCAGTTTAAACTTCATCAAGTCCCTTGAGAACTATGATATAAGGTGTTTGTATAAAATACATGCTTTATAAAGAAAGAAAGGTAGCCAGCATTAAGTGATTCAATTTTAAGTACAAATGCTATTGTATTTCTTCATTTAGCCAATCCGTAAGAAGGGTAACTAGAAAAATATCAGCAAAACAACAATCAGAATATAATTTTTTGTTGGTTTTTAATTTTGAAAATACAGTAATTTAAATGCGCAAATGACTGCTATTTTCAGGAATTCTGTGACTTTAAGATGTTTTAGGAAATTCTAAATATTAGATTCTTTAGAAGGGAGGGTGGTATGAAACAGAGATATTATTCTGAAACATTTAATACAGTGACACATAATTCGGACTATTAGTTGTGCTAGTATTTCTCTTTTCTCTACTTCTTTCCATTTCTCCTATTAAAATGCATTTTTTGTTTGCTTTCCTCTTCAATTTTTACATTTTGAAATCCCCGTCATTATTTAAATTTAATCTCAAATCCAATCGAGATAAAATTTTAAATCCTTTATAAATCAAGTCAAAATACTTCTTGCTCAGTGCTTAATTTGTGACACTTACTACACTACTTCTTGCTACACTGTCAGGGATTCTATCCACTCATGAACTCTCTTACTAAGCTGTGACACTAGAAGGATTAAGTTCCCTCTCAGTGTCTAGTACTACAAAGTATCTGTTTAGTTAATGAATCTTTAAAAAAAATAAGTGATTTCTCAATTATTGTTTATGCAATAAACAATATGTTTTATAATACATGAGTTAGCAAACAACATGTTGATGAAGTGCATTAAACAGTTTAGTTGGATAAATAATAATACATGAGTTTTATAATACATGAGTTAGCAAACAACATGTTGATGAAGTGCATTAAACAGTTTAGTTGGATTAGTACATAGAGAAACACTGTATATATTTCACATGACCCATTTTCAGTAGTTTTGTTCTTTTCATTGGAAAGCCATCATTGAGAGCAAATTCTATAAATTAAATTTTGATTTTTTTGTTTTGTTTTTTTACAGAAACTCTTTAAAAATATAGTGGCCTGAGTGGGAAAAAAGTCACTTGACTTTTTGGTCAGCAATCCCAAAGCTAATATCATCTTGGAGTTTCAAAAATATTTATTTAAAATATTTTAAAAAGAGAATTATCACTATCGACATTTTCCATAACAAGTGTTATCACAAACAATATTCAATAATCTGTGACAATAGAAACTAAAAAGAATAAACAATACCAAAATGTATCAATAAATATAAAGTCTCCTAACTTCATTTTGCTCTATTCTTTGAACTCTGGAAAGGAAAATGAATGGACCCAAGTTTCACCTCTTTGTCTTTTCCTCTTTTATCTTTTGGAAGGTTTAAAAAAGTTCATCAAGGCAGCTCATGCCTTAGCCAATCAACCTCTGCAGCAGACTGTGAAGAGGTGGAGCCCCGTTGTGGGTACCTGCATCCCCTTCACAGCCACACACACACAAACACACACACCATGCACCTCTGGCCTCCTGGCTGTGCTGGTACTGGGATTCACATCAAAGAAGCACAGGGGAGGTCATAAAGGCCACTGTCGTGAGCTCTAGCTTCAATTTTAATTTAATTCACACAGTTAAAGGTGATAGATTAATAACTACCACAAATTGTTATTTTCTAAGCTGTGCTTGATGCTTCTGTGTTCCTGATTGAATCACTTGGGCTAAGATGCTGTGATTGATCTAATCAGTTGTCCTTCCTGGTATAATGAAAAAGATATTACCTCAGAGTCATTAGAAACTCAAAATCTAAAGACAAGCTATAACAGGAAGATTAAAAACTATTAACCCAAGTATCAAACAAAGGACAGTACCAACAACAAAAATAGAAATGGGAAGACATTTAAACAAGGTTCAAGCACAAACACAGACTTCCAGTTTACCAAAGGCAAATTCTGGGGAAAACGAGGTGGAAAAGTCTGATAATCAACCACCTTGACACCCTGAACTGATAGCACAGGAAGGAACAAAACAGATGAATGAGTCTCTAGAAAAATTTGAAACAGAAATAATTTCCCAGATAACTACAAAGATGGTGATCAGAATGAATGACATGACTAGAGACTCAAGAACAGTAACAGTCCAAAAAAAAAAAGATGAGCCGAGGACCATGATAGAAGCCCTGAATACACAGCATAAGAAAGAACTGGAAACTATGAATGCCCAACATAGGAAAGAAATGGAATCCATGAAACAGATTCAAACAGATATCCAAGAGATTAGGAAGAAAAGGGCTAAAGGTGTAGGGAAAGTGGGAAGGGTAGGGGAAAGGGAATAAGGGAAAAGAAAAAAAATATGAGAAAATGAAAACAAAGTGTTTGTAAATGGGGAGGGGAGGAGGGGTGAAGGGAGGGCAGGGACAAGGGGAAAAAAATGAGAACCAAGACCTGTCATGTAAAGGTACAAGATCCCAATAATGAATATAACTGTACTGTGTATCTAAAATGTATCAATAAACTCAATAAAAAGAAAAACCTCTATTGAAAGTTTACATTACAGACTGAGCCAATCTGAACACAGGATATCAGATATAGAAGACAGGATAGAGATCAGTGACCATGAAAAGAGGGATCTCTTAAAAATAGTAAGGGAACATGAGAAATCAATCTTAGAAATCAACAGTTCCTAGATGATAAAGAGAAGAAAAATATAAGACTGATTGGAGTCCATGAAAAAGTAGAAGAAAGTATCAATGACATAAAAAAAAGAAACTGTTCACAGAATTAATGACAGAAAACTTCCAAAACAGAGCAAAATAATTTGACATACAGATAAGTGAGACATAATAGGACTTCAACTAGCCATGGTCAAAATAAGTCTACACATAGACATACAAAAATCAAGATCCCAGAATCCCAACAGAAGAACAGAATATTGCAAGCGGTTAGAGAAAAGAAACAAATCACATGCAAAGGAAAGCCCATCAGAATCACAGCAGACTTTTCAACACAAATCCTGAAGTCAAGGAGAGCCTGGAGTGAGGTATTTCAAGCCCTAAAAGAAAAAAATCTAGTTTGATGTATCCTGCAAAACTATCTTTCAAAATTGATGGGGAAATAAGATAACTTCCATGACAAGGAACATCTGAGAAACTTCATGAATACCAAACCACCGCTACAAACAATTCTAAATAATATCCTTATAAAAGACAATGAAGATCACAACTCCATGAGGCCCAACAGAGCAAATCCAGCAGGAAATGCAAGAAATTAAAGGGAGAGGGGGAAAAATTAAAAAGAGCCAATGACAGGATAATAACACAGTGATGATAAGTCAATACATATCAGTTATAACCATTAATGTTAATGTTCTCGATTTACCAATCAAAAGAAATTGACTGGCAGAATGGATTAAGAAGCAAAATCTAACAATATGTTGTGTACAAGAAATGGACCAAGTCAAAAAATAAACTCATAGACTGAAAGTAAAAGGATGGAAATCAGTTCTCCATGTGACAGGAACTAGCAACAGAGCAAGGGTAGCTATCTTCTTTGCAGACAAAGTAAATTTCAAACCAAAATAAAGAGAGACAAAGAAGGTCACTACATTCTCATCAAGGGAACAATCCAAGAGGAAGGAATGACAAACATAAATATAGATGCACCAAATACCAATGCACCCAGCTACATAAAACAAATATTAAGGGACATGAAAAACCAAATAAGCACTAATACAATTGTAGTGAGGACCTCAATACCTCACTGTTACAAATAGACAGGTCATCTAGACAAAAAATCAACAACGAAATACTAGAAATGAACTAAGCTTTTGAAAAAATGGACTTAACAGATATCTACAGGGTATTCTATTCCATAAATCAGATGATACATTCTTTTCAGCTGTACATGGGTTATTCTCCAAAATAGACCACATACTAGCTCAAAGAACAGGTTTAAGTAAATGTAAAGGAGTTGAAGTTACGAAATGTATATGATAGTGCAATTCAATTGTAGAATAGCAAACAAAAAAAAAAACATAAGAATTTCAAAACACATGGAAATTGAATAACACTCTCCTGAACAACCAATGGGTTACAGAGGATATTAAAGAAGAAATTAGACAGTTTTTACAAATAAATGATAATGTCAATGCAACATACAGGAATCTATGGGGAACAATGAAAGCAGGTCTATGAGGGATATTTATAGCAGTGAATGCCCACACTAGGAAAACAGAGTGAGCTCAAATAAACCACCTAATGCTGAATCATAGACTTCTAGAAAATGAAGAGCAAGACAAATCCAAAGCTCATGAAGCGGGAGGGGGATTATAAAGATCAAAACACAGATAAACGCAATGGAGACTAAGGGAATGATACACACACACAAAAAAAAAAAATCAATGAATTAAAGAGTTGGTTTTTTGAAAGAATAAGTAAAATTGAAAAACCCATAGCCAATCTTATATTGCTCACATTGGTGCAATTAGGAATGAAAAAGGTGAAGTCACAACAGATCCATCAGAAATCCAGAGGATCATCAATACCTACTTTGAGAATCTATACTCTAATAATATAGCAACACAGAAGAAATGGACAGATTTTTAGATACATATGAATTACCAAAGTTGAACAAAGATAAAAAAAATTCTAAACACCCCAATTATAATGAGTGAAATTGAAAACATAATTAAAAATTTACCAACAAAGAAAAGCCCAGGTCCTGATGGCTTCACTGCTGAACTCTGCAAGACATTTAGAGAAGAACTATTACCACTACGTTAGAATCTTTTCAGTTAAGTTGAAAGGGAAGAAATATCTCCAAATTCATTTCTGGAAGCAAGTCTTACTTTGATTCCAAAACCAGGGAAAGACCCAACCAATAAAGAGAACTACAGGCCAATCTCCCTAATGAACATAAATGTAAAATTGTTCAATAAGATACTGGCAAACAGAATGCAGAGCGTCATCAAGAAGATCATACACCCTGACCAGGTTGAATTTATCCTAGGGAAGCAAGAATGGTTCAACATATATAAATCAATAAGTGTAATACATGACATTAACAGAGTCAAAGACAAAAACCATATGATCATCTCAATAGATGCAGTAAAGACATTTGACAAAATTCAACACCCATTCATGACAAAATGCCTACAGAAATGAGAATGGATGGTCTTTATCTCAATTTGATAAAGGCTATCTATGAAAAACCAATAGCCAACATCATACTAAATGGTGAAAAATTGAAAACCTTCACACTAAAATCAGGAACAAGACAAGGATGTCCACTATCATCACTCCTGTTTAATATAGTTTTGGAAACATTAGACACAGCAATTAGACAAGACAAAGAAATAAAAGCAACAAAGATAGGAAAGGAAGAAGTTAAACTTTCATTATTTGCTGATGATATGATACTCTACATAGCAGACCCAAAAACCTCCACCGAAAGACTTCTAGACTTAATTGACAGATTCAATAGAGTAGTTGAATACAAGGTAAACAATCAAAAATTAATAGCCATCTTGCACACAAAAAACAGACTCATTGAGAGAGAAATTAGGGAAATAATTCTTTTCACAATAGGATCCAAAAAATGAAATATCTAGGAATCAGTCAAATAAAGGAAGCAAAATACCTCTACATTAATAACTACAACACTCTCAAAAAAGAGATCAAAGATGATATAAAAAAATGGAAAGATATCGCTTGCTTCAGGGTAGGAAAAACCAATGTAGTGAAAATAACCATACTCCAAAACTGCTATACAGATTCAGTGCAATTCCAATTGAAATCCCAACAGTATATTTCACTAAACTAGAGAAAACAATCAAAAAATTCATTTGAAACCAGAAGACACCTAGAACAACAAAAGCCATTCTAGGCAACAGAGATATGGCAGCAGGTATCATAATCCCCACCTTGAAATTGTACTACAAAGCCACTATGTTAAAAACAGTATGGTTCCGGCAATGAAACAGAACTGAGGATCAGTGGAATAGATTACAAGATGCAGAAACAACTCCAGAAATACTCAGCTACCTCATCTTTGACAAAGGAGCCAACCATCCTCACTGGAGGAAAAACAGCCCCTTTAATAAATGGTCTTGGAAAAACTGGATTTCAACTTGTGAAAGATAAAAACCAGACCCTATCTTTCACCATGCATTAAACTAAAATCCAGAAACATTAAACTTGTTGGAAGATAAGCTAGGGAGAACTCTTGAAGACACTAGCATAGGAAAAGATTTTATGAATAAATCCCCAGTAGCACAGAAATTAGCACAAAGAATCAACAAATGGGATCTCGTCTTTTTTAAAAGGCTTCTGCACTGCAATAGAAACTACCAACACAGCTAACAGACTACCTACAATGTGGAAAAATTTTTTATGAGCTGTTCCTCAGACAGAGGTCTACTATCTAGACTATATAAAGAACTGAAAAAAAATCAAGCCCCCAAATATAAAGATGTAATTAAAAAACTGGTATCTGAACTGAACAGACATTTCTCAGAAAAGAAGTAAAAGCAGCAAATAAATATAAGAAAAAAATGTTCAACATCACTGGTTATTTGAGAGACACAGAAGAAAACAACACTGAGATTCCACCTCACCCCAGAAAGAATGACTGCTATCAAGAAATCAACCAGTAACAAATGCTGAAAGGGGTGTGCAAGAAAGGAACCCTTCTCCATTGTTGATGGGAGTGCGGACTGGTGCAACCACTGTGGAAATCAATATGGAGATACCTTAAACAACTGGGATTGGAGGTCCTGTTTGACCCAGGTATTCCCCTGCTGGGTATCTTCCCAAAAGAATTAAAAGAATCATGCCACAGTGATATATGCTCATCCATGTTTATAGCAGCACAGTTTGTAATAGCTAAAACTTGGAAACAGACCAATTGCCCATCACTTGGAAACTGGAAAAAGTTGTGCTCTTTTTTTTTTTTAAACAAAATGGAGTACTATTCAGTCATAAAGCACGAGAAACTAGAGACATTTATAGCTAAGTGGATGCACATTGAGGCCATACCCATAAGTGCAATTAATAGGACACACATGTGAATACCAGGTAGTTTCTCTGGTGTGAAAAATCAAAAGTGTAAGTATGGTTCAAATTGTATAATTGATAAAGTGAAATAGGAGGAAAAGGGCTAAAGGAGTAGGGGAAGTGGGAAAGGTAGGGGGAAGAAAAGAAGGGAAAAGAAAAAATACAAAACAAGGAAAAAATGGAAACAAAGTCTTTGTAAACAGGGGAGCATGGAGGGTGTAAAGGGAGGGCAGGGATATGGGGAAAAAAAAGAACCAAGATGCATCATGTAAAGGTACAAGATCCCAATGATGAATTCAACTGTATTGTATATATCAAATGTACCAATAAAAAATTTTTTTTCAGCTTTAATTGAGTTTATTGGTACATTTTAGGGATACAGTACAGTTACATTCATTGTTGGGATCTTGTACCTCTACATGACAAGTCTTGGTTCTCATTTTTCCCCTTGTCTCTGCCCTCCCTTCACCCCCTCCTTCCCTCCCCATCTACAAACACTTTATTTTCATCTTTTCATTATCTCACATTTTTTTCTTTTCCCTTTTTACCCTTCCCCTACCCATCCCACCTTCCCTACACCGTTAGCTCCTTTCTTCCCCTTTCTAAATGTCAGTAATCTTATTAGAATCTTATGCATTGTTGCAGATTATTCATACCAGGGAAACTAAGTGAAATAAATAAGTCACACATGTGTAAATACCGAATAGTTTCCCTGGTGTGAATAGTTTCCAATAAAAATATTTTAAAAAATAAAAAATTCATCAGGTGTTAATGTGTAAAATGCATAAAGCAATATTCTAAACACTGTCTGTGTATTAACTCATTTAATCTTCACAACATCAGGTAGAAATCTCCTGGTTTCTGGTTTCCACCTGTAACTTCCTTCCGATGCAGAAGAGGCAAGAGCATGGCTCAGCCTTTACACTATCTTTACGGTACCTTTAGAATGGAGTTAATCTGTGCCAGGCCATGAGCTCAGCAGGACAGAGAAGTCTAGTATGTGTCTGGGCGGCTCCTGAACACAGTGCTTGAAGGTGGATTTAAAACATGTTGTTGTCACTCATCAAAAGCACATCCTCCTGCATGATACTTTGATCTCAACTTGTCTGATTCCTTTGTCTCTGGATAGTTTCCAACTAAGTTGAAAATCAGTGAGTGATGTCATTTTTCAAGTCACAGAAAACTATTCTACCTATGGTTTACCTCCAATCATTAGTTTACAGAGGAACAAACTGAGGCATAAAGAGAGGAAATAATGTATTCAAGGTAACATGCTTGTAGAAAGCAGAGCCTGGCCCATAGCGCAGGACTCAGGTCTGAAAGCTTCTCCTGTTATAATGAAGAGGCAGGCAGATCATTAGACATGAACCTCAAGTAAGCCCTATAAAATAAAAAAAAATAATTAAAATATTGAGCAATATGTCAAGGTTTCATATATTAAAAATCAACTCTATTGTAAAAAATATATACTATACTATCCTCACTACCTTAGATAATGGTTGCTAGCTCATAACTCCATCAGCGGTATTTTTATTAAAGACAATATCTAAAGTCTAATTTAATAAAAAAATTATCAAAATTTACTACTATAAATTTATCCAAGAGATAAAAATACATATAAAGTAAAATTTTTGTCTTTAAAATACTCTATAAACTAATAGAGGAAACCATGAAAATTCATTAAGAATAGAACTGTATATATATTTCTACTTGCGATAAATTGTGGCTGAAAGAATCCTCATAGATTAAGTAGCCTTAAGTAATAGTGGATGGAGGGTTCATGAGAAACATCTAGGACATTCAGGAGATACAAGGCCAGAGAAGAAATTTATCGGGCAAATGTAACTATAAATTATTGACAGTTTACTTCATCTTCTGAAACAGTGTTGTTTTCCTCAGCAGGATGGTCTTTATCTTTCCTGCAGGCAGCATAATTCCCATTTTGAATAAATTTGTGACTGCCTGAATTCATTTGTTGATATTTCATTTCTAACTCATTTATTAGAAATGAACACATATATGTAGTCATATATATTTGGACTTTTATAGCAGTGAATGAAAAATAAAATTGTATGACCCAGTTATTTTATGTGAGTGACTTCTACATTTGAAATGTTAGGAAAACCAAAATTTCTGTGATATGTCTGCCATTTCTGGTCTTCCTAAATGAACGTACACTATTTGTGGTACTTTAAACTTGGAAACTGAATGCATTGACTAAGTGTGCCACCTAGTGAAGATTTTGAGCTAAGTAACATACAAGAAATACTGCATTACAATGCTCTTTAGATCTATAAAGCAACAGATGCATTCAATTTTGATATTTTATGGTTGCAAATTTGGTTGTCTAATATGTTTCATGATGCATTTTTAAAAATACACTAAAATATATTTTTGAGAAATAATATTTCCTGAAATGTAGAACAGTTTGTAAGTAAAATGGCATAAGTCTCTTTTCCCTAGGCAGTAAAATCATAAGCAAGCAATATTTTACTCATAATTTAAAAACAACAGTTCATTCCCTTAAAACTTTTTATCAGTTGTGTGCTGTGCTGACTCTATGACATTACGTGTAGCCCTGGAGTTGTGTGAACTACCTATGGAATATTTCTCTGTCTGCATTAATTTTTATAACAGATATTTTTGATATATCCAGTTATGCTGAACAATCTAAGATAAAAATGTGTTTTTTATGATTTGTATCTTATATGTCCCCCCAAAGCTTGTATTCAATGCTTGGTCCCTAACTGATAGGTTACTCAGAATGCAGAACCCTTAAGAGATGGGCCTTGGAGGAAAGAAGAGAAGTCCTTAGAGGAGTGTCCCTCAGGGGACGTGGGACCTTGGTCCTTCATCTTTGCTTCCTCCCCACCATGAGGGGAGCGGCCTCCTCCACTTCCTCTATTATGTCCTACACACTACAGGCCCAGAGGGAAGGTGCCAAAACCATGGACTGAAGTCTCTGAAGCCATGAGCCAAAATAAATCCTTCCTACCTTAATTAGTTTCTTTCAGGTATTTTGTCACAGAGACTTCACACTAACATAGAAAATTCACTCAGAGAAGTGGAGCCATTGTTGTCACTTTACCTGGCGATGTGATACAGCAGTTTTTGATTAGGTCTACAGGAGGAATTTGGAAGTGTACGGAAAGCAGGCGAGAGAAAACTTGGAATGCTGGAAGCACAGTTTAAGGAGGGTCTTTGTAGGGGCTCAAGAACAAGAATGCTGATAGAAATGTGGACAGTAATGACTGTGCTGAGGAGGTTTCAGATGGAGATAAGGACTTTATTGGGAACTGTATCACAGGCCATGCACCTTACTTTATGGGAAGAGCTTGCCTGAAACTTTGTGTGAGGGTCAGTTTAAAGCCGAAAGATTATCTGGCAGAGGAAAGAAATTTTAAGGCAGCACAATATTCAGGCAGTAGCATAACAACTGCTTTTATCCAGATTTACAGTGAGAATTAGGAGCAAAATGTGGCATGGCGATATTTGCAACATTTGCGGTTTTGCCATGAAAAAAATATCATTCAATTTTTCAGCCAAGGAGTATGATGTTGCTTAAACAGGTTATCACCATTAAAAAGAAGCCAAGTCCTTTGCACCAGGATTAGAGAACAGATGTCTCAGGGACACCCCTGGAATGGGAAAGATCCGACCCACATAGACACAAGGATTTAAAAGTGGAAACTTATTTCAAGGACGAGTTTGTTGCTGTTTTTGAGAAGAGAGCCCCGGAATACCCAGTCAGTGTTGGGTCATATAGGGGGTGGCTTAAGATTCATGTTCCTGGGTTTGGCCCTCCAAGCACTAGGGGCTGCTACAGCCATGGTTTGAGAGGGTTTGGATCCACTGGTAGACAACCTTGGTGTAGCCTACAAGATGCTAGTTTTGTACCTGCGTAGGAATGCAAAAACCATTTTCTCCAAACCATTCTCTACATGGTAGCTAAACTTCTCTATGCTTTAATTATTGTCTGTTATTCCTAAAATAAAAATCAACTCATCTGCATACTTTCCAAAGCCACGAATACTGTGGATTATGAATATCATGTCAAGTTCATGCCACACCAGTCTTGCCCTTGTTGTGAGCCATGTCCTTAACAAATTCCCATTCCTACTACTACAGAGCATGTGTATTCCTGAGTCTGGAATCTTTTTTCCCACTTAGCCTCCATTCATTTTGCAAGTAAAAGAATATGAATACATCAGTAAGGTACTTCCTGGACCACTTGACTACAGTAAATATCTGTCATGTCTGGTTCTATAATGTTCTACATTTCTCAGTACCTGTAATTCTCTAGTTAAATCTTCAATGAATTACTTAATACTATCCCTACCAGACTGGCAATATCCTAAGGTCATAAACCATGTCTATTTATTACTGTAACCCTAGCTCCCTGAATAGTCTCAGCACTTACTAGATACTCAATCTTTGTGCCCCATGCACTACATCAACAAATCAGAACTGCAGGTAGCCATAAAAGTTATCCTCTCCTGCTATGGATCTAAAGCAGGAATTGCTGTATTTCCGATGACAGATCCAGGATTTGCTTGTTTTATCACTGACAGTACTCATTATCTTACAAGCCTAGTCAGCTAAATTTTAGAAAACAAAAGCAAAAATGAAGAAAGGAAATCATCCTACTGAAACAAACAACCCAATGAAACTTCTGAAATAAATCAGTCTTGAATTTTTACCATATAGATTTAGCAATGAATTTTTTTTTACCTTTCCTGCACTAAACATTATTTTCTGTACTCTCTAGAAAAATCTTTCGCTTCTCAACTCTTAGAGAATTTTTGCTCATCTCCCCTTCCACTTGATATGCAAGTTGTAGTACTGAATCTGCTTTTTGCTACATGGGTAAGGGGAACTATGAATTTCTCTCCATATTGCTTTCTTTCTCAGTACCTGAATCTGCTGCTTTTTGCTACATGGGTAAGGGGAACTATGAATTTCTCTCCATATTGCTTTCTTTCTCAGTAAAATAAGAATAAAGATAGACCCCATAGAAATAACAAAGTGTTATGGCTTGTATCTAGATGTCCCCCTGAGTCTCATGCGCTTGTAGGTTGGGTTTTGCAGAGGGTGGCTGGAGGTAGGTTGTGTGAATAGAGATTAATGGTGTGGGGCAACTAAATTAATCCACTGATTGGTTTAGTATAGTTCTGGCCATGGATAATGGCTAGTCACACCCTGAGTGGGCACCAACCCACCCTGAATGTAGGTGGCTTGTACTCTGAATGGGACAAAAAAGCAGTGTAGGCTCCCTGCTCACTGCTTGCTACCTGCTACCTTATGGACTGTTTGTCCTCTGCCAAGAGGGACCCCTATGCCCCTTGCCAAAGCCACCCTACATTGGAGCCAGTGGACTATGGACTAAAACCTCTGCAAATTATGAGCTAAAATAAACCTTTCCTCCTTGGGTGTCAGGTAATTTTTTCTGGCAATGAGAAAAGTAACCAAGACAGAAAACATTTCCAAAGTAGTGCATTTTGATGGATAAATCTACACAGCCATTCTAAAGTAGGTGCTTTTAATTCAAGGTGCATTTTGATATGTCTATTTAATTTTAGTTTAGATAATAATATCCGTTTATAAAATGAGAAATGTTTTCAAAATGTCATAAACGCCTTCTTAGATAAAACTTTGACAAAGAAAATTTAAATTTGAAAATAAGAACTTTCTGGAAATCAGATAGTCACTAGGAGATCTTTGTTCTGGGAAGACTCACTTAAATGTGTCTACTTAGATGTATAAATGAAAGCCCTCAGGCACAAGGAACACAAATTTGTAAAGGATCCAACTGGACACAGACCTCCCTTTAAGGCCTGTGATATTCAGAAACTGTCTCTCCCCATAAGTGGTGTTAGGATTCATGAGTCTGCTCTGAATGGAAGAGAGGACGGATTTGTTCCTCCCTTTAGGGTAGAAGTTGTCCCTGATAAAGTTTGCTGCCCTAACAAAATATTAAGAGGCTGAATAGGAAAAATTGCTTTGAGAAGAGGAAAGAATCAGGGCAAGTGATCCAAAAAAAGCCTAGAATCGAGATTGTTCTTGTGAAGGAGCTCATTCTGGCATAAATCGTGATTATTTGGAACCTCCTTGGGGCCCCACGAACCCAGCACATGCTGCAAGATCATTCATGACCTATCTGAAGATTTGGGAGCTGTATTCTAGACTTTAGATGAAAACACAGCTCTTCCTGGTAAATTCTCAGGAATAATGGCCTTACTCCCTCAAAAAATCATGCTGGAGCTAAACCACAGCACATGCATGATTGTTACAGTGATTGAAAGGGGGCCGATTAACTTGAGGTCATGGCAACTGAGAAAAAGCAGATACAAGAAATGTCCTCTGTTCCTCTATACTTTGCCTAAAACCAGGACATAATTTACAAACATGTCCCTCCTATTTTCTCTGCCAGAGAAGACTAAAGTTAAATACCAAACGTGCACTTTAGAGTCTTGCTAACTTGGTGACTGCATCAGAAGGATTTATAAAAACAAACCACTTACCTGCCATTAGTTTCTCATATATTCACCTTTCTCTGTGCTACCAACCCTAGAGACACACAGTCTTTTGCTCTGTCTGGTCCTCTAAAACTGTATTTTTCTTTGTTGAAGATACTCTGTAAGTCAGGGTCCTAGGCTATTTCTTGTGTTACTGTTTCCCAAGTGTTACCAAATGTTACGCGAGCGACATACATGCTAATAAACTTGATTTATTTTTTTCTCTTCTTAATCTGTCTTTTGCATCTTGTCAGTCTATTTTGTCCATCTGTTATATTGGCCCTAGCTGAGAATTTTTAAGGATGAAGGGAAGATTATTTTTTCCCTCTAAAAGAATGAAGATGAATTATACAATTCAGTTTTCAATTACAAAAGCATGCTTAAATTATAATAGGAAAGAATTCTCCACACGCCTTCAACTCTTTCCTAATTTCAAAGTCTCCCTTCTCCACAAACACACTCTAGGTAAATTAATAAAATTCTCCTGGTGGGGGCCCCTTTGGACTCAGTAATCTTGAAGGGTCCTTTGGCAATCTACTAAGAGCTCTATCGAGTGAACTAGGAAGTAGGAGTTCAACTCATCAATTTAATTTTCTGAATAAGAATATAACCTTATGTTAATCTAGCAAAGCTGGCCATACGAGTTACAAAAATTAATAGTGAATCAGAGGGTTTCTACGATCATTTTATACTTGAATTGCATCCCATTCTTGTTTCCTGGAAGATAGCATAACCATATAGATTGAATATTTGTCTAATAAGCATATTAATAGTTGTGAAAGTTGAATATTTACAGTTAAAATGCCCCACATCAAAATTGAACAGCAAGGTAATCAGTTCACAATGGCATGGGCCAAAGTAGCTCCATGATCTTTCATAAATGCTACAGTGAAATGTAGCTTCCCCCACAGAAAGTAAAAATAGGCAACAATGCTTACCTGCCTCATGCATACAGATGTCAAATAAATTAGAAGATGTAATACTTTCCCCCTTCAAATAAACAAGCAAATTAAAAAGA
This sequence comes from Fukomys damarensis, assembly GCF_012274545.1. Taxonomy (NCBI): domain Eukaryota; kingdom Metazoa; phylum Chordata; class Mammalia; order Rodentia; family Bathyergidae; genus Fukomys; species Fukomys damarensis. The sequence goes on from NW_022900923.1 coordinate 36,493,072, forward strand.
ATATCACGTCGAGCATCTTGCCTTAATAATAATCTGACTCATATCAGTGGACATACATATTTTTTAGACAACTATGTGTTAGGACATAGTCAGTAAACCAGCAGAGGCTTCCAGTTATCATTTGCTTCAGATGAATCAGGTACTGCTCTGAATACGTTCAGAACTCATCTCGTTTTGTTATTTCAATTGCTTTGCCTGGCAATACGACGGAGAGTATGGACACATTCAGATCACCAGGATTAAACAGTAAGACTTTAGATTCTGGAGCTCTTCTAGTTTTATCAGCAGCCTTCATCCACAGTAAATGAATGACTCCTAGGATATCTATAAATTAACTTAAAATATTTCAGAATGAACAACATGTGGGTGTTGTTTAAACTCCACATGCAACCAGTATTCCATTTCACCTCCAGTTTGGCTTACTTTGGCTTTACTCAGAAAGTTCACACAAAGCCACTTCTGTTATCCATGGTTCTATCATAAGTCTTACTAATTAACCAATTAGAAAATTAGCTTTCCATCAAGGGGATTACTGATGTTTTGTCAAGATATGAGAACTGCTAAGGATTGTAGATCTACTATTCATTTATACATGATTAATATATAAGAATTCTATTGGGGCTGAGGACCAAGCTTTTAATTCTAAATATTTAGAAATCCAGCCATTGTGACTGAATTTCCAGTTACCTGATACTTACTGCGAAGAGAAACTGAATCCCATCTATAGAATGCTGTCATCTACCTCTAGGGAATTTTATGCTAAACAGAGAATCTAAAAGCACAGAAAACTGGGAGTAGAAGGAAGAGAGAAAAGGAAAAGCTGACATCAGCGTTAGCTGATAGTAAACAATCAGTAATTTTCCACTGCGGTTTTCAGCACAGAAGTGATTATAATGATTATCCTGAAATTTAATGAGGGAAACGAGAAGAAAAAGGTCCTCAGTTATCCATGGACAGAGAATAGGATCAGTAGATGATAGCTTCTCAGGTGGTCAAAGGCTATTAAGATTTGGGAATTTTAGAAAAAAAAAATTAAGTTGAAAATAAGTTATAATACCCAGAAAATTGAATTCTATATATTGAGAACATGAAAGGTAAAATTACCCCCAGTTCAAAGTCAAGGCCATGACCAAATGGTCAGCTAAGGTAAGATATGGCAAAGAACATCTGTGTAGAACTGTTGACAACATCAAGAATCGCAGTAGGGTTGGCGAGTCTCAGTAAATTAGGAACTTAAATCTGGCCCGTGGAAAGTAACTGGATCACTTACTGATGCCAGTGACATTTGTTTTATCACAGGACTGTATACACACCTTGCATTTTATTACAAAAACTAGCTAAGCTTTGCAAACATAGATTAACAGTTTACTTATTCATCCTTCGGAGATTTTCGCAGGAATTTTTTCCTGAAAATATTGCCATGTTTTTAGTGCGAGATTGGTAATGCCTTTATAGGATGCAGGTAAGGAACTAACAGAATTAATCACTTTGCAACTCAGGTATCTAATAGCTTATTTTAAAAAAATCTTCTGGAATGTATTCAGTTTAGATGTCATAAAAATTAAATAATTTCTAAAAGATCCTGCTTCTGAAGATAGAGCAAATTTAGTAAAGGTATTAAAAGTTATTCTTTCATTAGGTCAACATATGATAGTCACTTCTTCAGCTACACACTAGGCAGTCTTTGCAGTCAGCAATCACATGTATATCCGCCCTTAGTTATCCTCATTGTTAGTTTTAAATTATTGTTAGAGCCTTTATATCTCTTAGTAAGTTGGGAAATTATTACTATCTTGGAATCAAGATAATTCACTCAGAGAATTTAAAAATTCAAATCAATAGAAATTTCATCATAATAGAAATAAGCTCACAGTATACTGAAAACAAAACAACATTAAAAAAACAGGATGCTCTTCTTTTAAAACTATAATTAGCTTTTGCAAGGCATGGAATCCAAAAGTGATTTTACTTCATTCACTGGCTATAAATCTCATCCCTGAATTAATTCTTTACTCTATAATTACCTTTATCTACTCTCTAGAGAAAAGAAATGCTTACATATATGTCGTATTTAAACATGTCCTATACTACCTTTCAAAGCACTACTTAGTAGGGCTCAATAACTAGTTAGCTCTATTTTAAATGAGCTGCCACATTACAGTAACCTCGTACCATACATGTCTCCTTCTGGAACACAAAGATCCTAAGGCAAACTCAGAATAGATTTTCAAGTTGCTGGCAGATTCTTTATATATATGATCTTTACATTAACACCAAAAGGTGGTCAAATTATTTCCCACTACATTATATAGATGAGGAAAACTGTATTTCAATGAGTTTAGGAAACACAATTTAAGGTCACAAAGTAGGATCTGTAAAGCCATTAAGGACAGAGATGGTAACAGATAAAATTTGATGCTATAATACATGTAACTTTTTCATTCTACCACATCAATGTGATTATTATACTGATCATAATTATAACTACCAAGCATGTGTTAAAACATTATACTTATTTTTAAAATCTTAACTAATATTCTTAGTAGCAATGGGATTTAGAAAAGGAAAGTAATTTTCTTAAACTCATACTCCAAAATTTCACCCTGAGAATCCACTTTATTATGTTTTTTGTTTGTTTGTTCTTGACACAGTATCTCACAATGTAGCCCAGGCTGGTCTTGAACTCACTATGTAGCCCAGGCTGGCCTTCAACTCATGGCAAGCCTCCTGCCTCAACTTCCTGAGTGCTGGGATCACAGATGTACTCTCTCAACTTGGCCCAGAGAATCAACTTTAGACCCATCTCTGAATTTTGCAATCAAATATGAGTTAATTTGCCTCAATACTGCTACAATACGAAGGTGTAAAGTGAAAGGAGGGTGTTGATAAGGGCTATGTTATTTACTTTCATAGTTGGTAGCTTAGATATTTCCTTTCAACTGATGCAAATGTACACACAAAACTGAAAAAAGTGATCTTTCTGATATTTAAAATTTCACAGGATTCCAAGTGTCACAGATGTCTCAATTTATAAATAATTTTGATTTGGCTTATAGTAAATACTTTTGTGATGGACACCACCCTGAACAAGCTACAAATTCATGGACTGGTTTTTCATATTAGAAGTTGGATTCTGCCTATGAGCCCACAATGGCTGCCCTGAGGAGCTAGCAGTTGGTGTGTGGAGAAGGAACAGAAGGAACAACTCCCCACACCACTGGATACGTGGAGGTCCCAATGATCTGTGACGGTCACTGTGACATCTTGGAAGGCACGACAGTATTGCCAAGGGCAACATGACTTGTACAGAGAGCTCCTAGAGAGGCAAAAATGAATGTATGGGAAGGAATACGTTTCCCTTTAGTCTATGAGCTGTTCTTGCTAGAATGTTTCGTCCCCTTGTTGCTAGGAACCTGCTCACCTCAGTGGCTCTCTACTCCATGTTCCCTGCACCGCGCCTTACTCCTTCTAGAAGATGCATGTCAATAAATAAATAGTGGCAAGCTCAGGAGACAGTTTCTTAGTGAGTTAAGAGCTTTGACAGTACTAGGCCCTCCATTTATGCATTAAGATCTTGTCATTTTTTTTAAAATCCTGCCACCGTACCCTTGGCCAGGTGGTGATCGGGGGTCTGATCAGCCTCCAATACTTTTGTCTGTTCACACTTAGCCAATGATAACCGTAAAGGAGATTTAGATCTGAGTTGGTTTAACAAAACTGGTGAGTGAAGTTAATGAGACACATAAAATTAGTGGGAATTTGCTATTAAGCTGGATAAATTACCATAACTTTGCCTAATGTCAATCTTAGTTAACTGCATACCTAAACTGCTGCTAGACATGAAACCCAAATCCAAACATGAATAATTTGTCCTAAGCATGGCTGCCGCTGCGCAGTATTATCTAAGAAAACGGACACATAATTCTATTTAAAAAAATTATTGATCTGCTGTTACACATTTGACTTACACAGTGCCAGTGACACAAATATGCACTTGTTTTGTGATCAAAAGAATAAATGAAAGACTATAAAGTCAATGTAAGTGTATCGCACACAAGTTGGCTTCAAGTATCTCACCCACGGTTAGCCTCCAGCCGACGACAGATGCGTACCTGAAAAGAGTCTGCACATTCACAATGGTTTTGGCATCAGCCATGTAGTCTTCCTCAGCACTCATGGTGCTTTCCTTGTCCACCACCACCATGTTGGCAGCAAAGGTCACTCCACACCTGAGCAAATCATCTAGACTTTGATAAAAATCAACAGAGAAGAGCGGACTTTAAATAAACCACCATGTTAGCATTGTTGCTCGAAACTGCTTGGTGCTGTACTAATGTAAGATGTCTCTATGCGTGGCTGGCATAGTGTGTGCATAGGCAGATACTACTGGGAACTATGATATACTGATGTTTCTACTGGCATAAAATATTTTTTATTTCAGGAACCTTAGATTTATTAGATATCATCTGTTTCAGAGCATCTATGTTAAGAATGTTTATTTTATCATATTTATTAAGACACATATATGATACATACAAAGATCCATTTTACATTAAAAGAGTAGAGTGTGTTACAGCTATGATTTACAGTTAACATGCTATTTCAGAGATGTAAGTTTACTTTCTTTTTATTTCTATGATGCTTTGGGAAAGAGTAGAGATGGATATTCTTAATTTAGATTGTCAAGCCTGATGAAGAAATACAAAGCTATGAAATGTTTATTTTTCAATCTTTATCACTTCCTTTATTTTACTTATTTGTGCGTTTATTTGCATACAGGATCTCACTAAATTGCGCAGGCTGGGCTTGAACTCCCCATCTTCCTGAGTAGCTGAGATTACGGGCGTGCACCACTGTGCCCAATTTATTATTTCCTCATGTGAGAGCCATGGGCTGAAGATGATTTCTATTGAGCACAAATATCTGTTATGTTTGTGCCTCCTGATTACCCAGCTGAAGTGTTTAAACAAATGATCAAAGATGCTGATTTCTTCAGCTGCATGAAGTGATCATAAAATTAAAAGACAATACGTGTGAGTTCTTATAGTCTTCTCCCCTAAAATACCTTACTTAGAATCCTTTTCCAATGAATGAAAGAAAAAGGTATCCACCCCTAAAGTTGAAACAAGGAAAGTGTTATCCTCACTGACTTTGGCTTATTCAGCTAGAAAAAATAGAACTGAATAGTTAAGGGACATTAAACTTAAGGGAGAAGAAGAGTGCTCTCCAGAGTTGACTGAAGACAAAGAAGAGATAGATTGATTTATCTCACCATCTTCCTATTTAAAATAGGAAGAATAAAACTGAAATAACCTGAGTCCTCCTTGGATTCTTAAAGAGTCAGGTCTCTGAGGATCTTTTCCAAGTTAACTGGTTGAATGAGCTATGTCACTGTAAAGGGGATTGTTTTCCTCTTATGGCAAAGCGAGAAGTACGATTTCTTACTCTGTTATTAGGTGAGAGAGTATTACCAAAGCTTTGAGTCCAAGATCCCCAGGAGTAGTCCAGAAAAAATATTTCACTTGAATCAGGAACAGTGTTCTGTGGCAGAGATTTTATGGCTAAAACTGTGGAAACAGAATGTTATTCCAAATAAATTTCCTATGATATGAGGGGCCAGGACCATAACACCCAATCAAAATGATAGTCTTCAAGCTTAAGCACTAGGGATATTCGGGTCTTTCTTTTATTTAGGAAATTCATCACAACTGCTCCTACACCTGCACTAAAATGCATTTTAGAAGGAGTTATCCAGGAGCTGAGGTGCAGCTCAATGTTGGAGCACTTGTCCAGCATGGGCAAGGCCCTGAGTTTGGATCCACCCCCCAAAGACTGCGATATGACCTCTTAGAGAGCATAAATATGATAACTAACTCATTTGCTTTCACACTTCCCGATATTTTAAATTATTTCTTATATTTCATCTTTCACAACAACTTTCCCATTTATAATAAAACAGCACGATTAGAATTATTTAGGAAAAGGGAAAGGTAGAGTGGTAGAAATTAAGTTTGACTCCATAAAGATCTAGTTAGATGTTAAGATAGAAAAGATGAAGGCTTACTCAACAATAATTAAGCTGAAGTTAATACTGGACAAAAGTTTCACTAAAAGATGTCTGTGTTAAATTGCTGAAAGCTGAACATGACCACATGTATTAATTCTAGCCTCAAAAATTTTTTCTTGTTATATTTGAGAAATAGTAATAATCATTATTTATTTGTTTTTGGTACTAGGGATCGAACTCATGTCCTTGCACTTGCGGCGCAGGCAGCAGAACCACTGAGCTAAATCCCCAGCCCTTAAATACCCATTTAAATCAACAGACAAAATATAAAATTGTAATGATATTCCTGAAAAGTATAGATCATTTGTTTTTGCATTTTAATCTTAAATCATTATTTTTCTATTATTTAATATTTAATTAACCATTTTCCTTTTAATAGACTAACGATTTATATATTTCATATCAATTCCATCCTCACCACCCGTTTTCCACCAATATGTTGCTTTCTACAATTTGGCCACCAGAGGGCAGCCAAGGAAAGTTTATTTGAATAAAAAAAGACGTTATAAAAACTGTAACCCAATTAACAGTGCTTCCCTTTCCATCTTTTTTGATTCCTCTTTCCAAGGTCTAGAATTGTGACTCTTTTTCAAGGACTAGAATGTGAACTGTAAGAGTGTGAGGAAGCATTCTTGATTGTGTTTTAATTCATTTAAATTTGTTGAAATAAGGAAAATTTCAAATACATTTTATACTAGAAAAGACAGAAGGGATGTCCTTTCTCTTTTAATGTTTTTCTCATGAATTTTTAATACAATACTATCATTTTAAACTCATATTACTGGTCATAAAATGTTTACAATTTAAATGGTAATTTTACTTTATTTAAATGCATTTTAGTCATTTAGCTAGTATTACATCTAATGATGTCATTATATTAATGTAGATGGAGACTGAATGCATTTTAATCTGGTTGACCTTTAATATATCCGCAAAGTTAAAGCACATTTAAAGTTTACAGATTTTTTTTTTTAACATCTACAGGAAAGAATGCACACACTACAGTTCTCAATTCGTAAATTTTAGCATCTTAAAAATGAAAAATAATTTCATATTATTCATATATATTAGTTTTCTGTTCTTTTAATTTTATATATTAATAACAACAGAATGATGCATACATACAAATTTGTGTTTTTGTACTACTGCATGGTACATGTTTTGATTAAAAATATTTTTAAATGTTGATATCTGATAAGCAAGTAGAATAAGTTGCTAAAATGTTCCTATTTAGAAATCTAAGCTAACATGGACATTTTTAAAGTACTCTGGAGATTTCCACACAAGTCATGTTAATGACATAAGTGCATTTTTAGGCCACTATAACAATAGCAACAAGGTAACTTACAAGACACAGAGTTGAAACAGCTTTTTGGAAACTGAGGACAAGTGACAAGAGAGACATGCAATAAAATTTGCTCTAATTAGACAATAGGTTATTGCTTAAGAAGTGGAAGATAAGATACGCAAGCTCTACATGCACTCAGTACGCTATCAGAAACTAACATGGCCAACGACACTCCATGCGGCGACAGGCACAGCACAGGACAAAGCACAGGACACAGCACGACTTATGTGTTAAAAACGTTGTCACCTACTTGTCAATAGAGCCCACCATGTAGTAAACCATTGGAAACCAACAGATTGCATCCAGAAAATGCATATCTGGCCTAAGTAGCAGATGGGTTACAAAATGAAACACAGTGTCACAACAGCGGCAGCACTTCTAGGGCAAGGAAGCAAGTTGACTTACTTTGCATTTCCAGAACTAAATACGGCTGACAAGATTAATTCTAAGTGCTGTTTTTCTTAACATTAATTAGAAAAATATCATTTGTATTTGCTTTGAATTGCACAATGCAGTTGGAATTCAAAAAAGTATTTCATTTTTGTAAATCAGAAACATTATGGCATAATGTTACAAAATGCTGGATTAGTATTCTTAATTATGGCTAAACTTAGCAGCGAATTTAAAAGTTATTCATGCAGAGAAGGCTTTGAACGTAAAGAAAAAAGTGAGTTTTTTAGGCACAGGGTACAAATGCCTATTCAGAGTGACACTCATTCATGCCTATTAAGAGTACATTCTCTTAGGAATGTATATAACCACAGTATGCTTGATTGTGGTCAACACACCCAGTAAGTATAGACTGTATACTCATGCAAATGTGTATTAAACAAAAATTACTGTAAAGATATTTCACCTTTTAGTTTATGAATGTATTCAATACATATCCTTTAGCAAACATTGTTTATGACTCTCTGTTTATATGTATATCTGAGGAAGGAACCATCAAACTAAAAGATTAGAAATCACTCAATATACTGTATACACTTTGAAGTTATTCACTGATCCATCCATCTATTCACCCCGCATACAATGCATCCCCAGATGGTATGTTTTATAATAAACATTTTCATATAGTCAGGCATATTTTAAAAAGAATATCATGTGAGCTTTTAAGATACACAGAGGATTGTGAAAGGAAAGTGCAATACATGTTTCAAACTGAAACCAAACAATACATAGCACTCAGGAGGCAGGGAGTATTTCAAAGAAGTGTTACTTATTTTGGAAAGATGTGTAGGAATTTGCCTGGTATAGGAGAGGAGGGAAACTCTCAATCGAGGAAATGAAAGCACCTAGGATTTCCCAGATGCCTACATTCAGTTAGATCAACTCTTTTCCTCCCTGTCTCAAGTTTCTCTTTTAAGCCTCTTCCTATCTCTAAAGAAAAAGAAACTTCAGTACAGCAGAGCATAAAGACATGTTCCAGTGACTATCGCTGTTATAATTTTGACTGAAGTCCCCCAGTCATGACACTTATCTGTAGTCCTTAGGTCCACTGTGATGTACCTTTCTTCCACAATCTTAAAACCACATTTAACAGTACAGAATCATTCAGTTTGACATAGACATTGAAAATTTTCCGTGGAATTACAAGTTTCGAGGTCATTGGGATAAAGCCCATCATTATGTGATGTCAGCCATTCTGTTAGAGTTAAAGCTGAAAATAAAGCCTTTGCATTTGGGTGATTTATGCAGTGGAGATTCTGAAAACTAAATGATCGCCAGAACTATTGCCTTACTTTGGGAAACTCATAAATTTTAGTTACACATAACTCTGCCAAACCAGTGTAGTTACTGTTGGCAAGGAATCTTCCAAATTCTTATAATATGCTTTGAAATTATGGTAGCATCATTCACTGTCACATGAATTCAGCTGTATTAGTAAAGTAAGATAAGTCTTTTTAGCACTGGTAAATATATAATTCCTATCAAAGTTATTTACTGTAAAAAGAGTACTGTGTCATACTGTCTGTTAAAACAGATATGGTATATTTAATTCTACTTTTCTGCTGAGAAAAATCTCTAAAAGGAAACCTGAAATGTAAAGAAGCAAGTTTTCATTTGCACATTTATACCAAAACATTTAAATCAACCGACACCAGTGATTATGATACCAATCTGCTTAGTAACATAAATTGAGTAGCATAAATTATGTCACAGACTCTTAACAGACTGAGCTTTTCACTCATTGGAAGATAGTTAATTAGCAAGCATTGACCTTATTTGAGAAGCATTATTATTCAGAAATGCTAAACAAAACCATGAAACCTTCATAAACATAATGTCTCTTTCTCGTATTGCGTCCCAAAATACAGATGAAAAGCTAAGTATAAAAAAAGAAAATCAACATTGGAATAGAATAAAATATATACAGTTTTTTAATCTGACTTCCAAATAAAGAAGTCCTATTTAGAAATCACATTAAGGAAAAGTTGTAAAAATGATTGACAGGTTTAACTATGAAGCTAATCATAAAATTCTTACATGTAAGCAATAAATGCCAAAATTGCTCATTGAAAATGCAGAGGTCAAAGCTTTTTGTTTTGTTTTGTTTTGTTTTTTGTACTGGGGATCAAACCTGGGTCCTTGCTCTTGAAAGGCAGGTGACAGAACCACTGAGCAAAAACCCCAGCCCCTTAAAGTTGTTTTGTATGAAAAGAATCATGTCAAATCGTTAAGAGAAAGATAAATATAGAAGAAAATAGATGTAGGGCAAAAAATAATTCTGATCAAAATAGAACAAAACAGGCTGAAATTAGGCAGTAAGAATGGAAATAATTTAACTTACATAAAAATAACTCATCAGCTAACAAAATAAAAATGAGCACACTCGTTACAGTTCCAACTGTAATTCTATTAAGAAAAATGACTACTTTGCCTAAAGTCAGATTTTTATAAAATCTTCGGAAATTGCCAAATATTAAATTGCTAGTGATTGCTAAGAGGTGAAAAAGTGTAAATTTGTATCATTTACAGAATCTGAAATCATTATTTCTTTCCTATTGAATAATCATAATAAATTTAATTTCATCATTTCTAATTCAAGAAATGAATTTATTTTAGCGTTTCACAATTCTACTTTTGCACAGTTTATTCTTAAAAATATTGAAGCTTAATAGCAACTAGTTAAAATAATGTATAATTACTTTCTTTTAATTAATCGGGTCCTCACCAAAGTGCACCCAGTGGTATGAATAGTGAGGGTGCTGTGCTTGTTTGTTTTTTGTTTTGTTTTGTTGATTGCAGAAGGCAAAGAAGCTTCCTGGCTGCCTTTCTCCGGTCAGAGCTTTTGATGGCACTTTATGTGCACTTCTCCCTGGACTTCAGAAGAAACTGTGAAGTGTCCTAGCCATTTTACAAATTAGGAAAATGAGCCTTAGATTCAAGAACATTGAGCAAGCTTATCAAAAGAAAGGTTCAGCTTCGATCTTTACCTCAAATCTGTCTGAGCCCAAAGCTAGACTTTCTTGAATAAAGGCACTGATTTGTCAGACAGGTTTATCATTATTTTTAAAATCGGTTTAAGTTTTCTAGGCATTACATGTGGAAAAGATTCATGTAATAAGTGGGTAGGTTAAAGGAGACGTGTAAAAATTAAGAACAAAGACCGGATCTTGACCTTTTTGTAGTTTTGGGTAGTACATTCCAGCTTTTATTTGCTTTGCTGGTGTTAGCAGATGAATATGACCCTTAAGGTAGGGCTGTAATCACAATATTTGATATCAAAATAGAAAAACAGAACAAACAGAGCAGATGGCGAGCCCATCAGAACTGACACCAGCTCTAATGAGCTGTTGAAAATCAGACTTGCTCTAATAAACTAAGTGAAAGATGTTTTCTGATATGACACTTTTCTTTCTATTAGAAAACACTGAGAACATTTACTTCATCAAATGCGTGTAAGTAAACTACAAAGTTTACTTACATTTTAAAATTCCATACTTGTAATCTGTTGTTTAAAACATTTTGTTATATCGTACTCATTATTCCTTTGACTAAATTTCCTAAAGAGTCAGGAACTAATATTATTTTCAGGATGGTCATGAGAATTTAAAATAGAGTAAAACACTGAAAACTCAGTAATAATATGGAAGTGTACACAATTATCATTGCAAATGTTTGTAGAGCATGGAAATATTTTAAAGAAGAAACATCAGTTTTTTGGTAATATTGTAAGATAAATTGCAAAATATTAGCAATACTAGAGGGATAGGTGCCTTGGTGTTAAAAAAGGAAAAAAAAAAGATTGCATAAAACTTTTGGGAACATTATTTATTGGTGTTTAGGTTTTGTTTCCTCATTTTTGACCAATAAATGTCAAAAGAGGACAACAAATAAAATAAAAGCGTTAGACACACTTTTAGGAAGTACACAGGAAGCTATCAGATTTTACAGCACAGACTTCCAACCTAACAACTATATCAAAATTATGATGACAGATAATAATATAATAATGCATTAAAATAAAGTCAGAATCAAATAGTAGTATCTTGTGAACAGTTGAATTCTAAAATGTAAGTCATTAAGGAGGGTAACGTAATTTTAAAGGCAAAAATATTCTCTGAAGTTAAAAGTCTTTTGGCTTCCAAAAATAACTGACAAGCTACAAAAGAACAATAAATTAGAAATTCCTTAAAAGATTTTAACCCTAAAGTCGACCTTGGACAATTTCTTTGGTTCTGTTTTATATCATCTGTGAAATAAAAATTACTAGAGTGTTTGCGTCACTCAGCCTTCAGTTTATGGAAATGTCCACACTGAACTTCGTAAGCATTGAGTTTTTAAACTGCTTGGCATATCTCTCTAAGGCTAAATCATCTCTATATAGTATGAATATATTTCTCACCATGATAAGCTATAAAATAAAGATAAAATATCTGCTATGATGACTGACAGGGAGTAAATGCTCTACAGCTATTCCTATTACTGACAGGATAGAAATAAATACTACTGGCTTTACTAAAGGCTCTTTATGATGAGTATTATATTTTCATAATAAAAATCTGATAAATGTCACAATCATACATATATAAACTATCTATCTATCTATCTATATATATATACTCAATTATTTTTGGAAGCAAGAATACTTTTAACTTCAAAATATTTTGCATTAAAAATTGCATTACCCTTCACACACACACTCACACACACACACACACACACACACACACACACAACAATTTTGTAGCTAATTTAAGGAAGAATTTTCAGATTTTTCTGTGATTGACTGAAGGAATTAAGCCTCTACAATCACATGACAATAATCCCAATAAAGGTATCTGTCATTCTGTACTCAGACATTTCTTTAACTTCTTTATTCAAGACCAGAGAGGTATCAAGGTAGTTTGTAACCTACATGACGTGCACCTGGGAATGGTTCCTTAGCTCCTACTGGGACAGAGGTGAGACGAGGGCAGTTGGTGTCCCTGAGATGGCACTGCCCAGCAAGACTGGACGTTAAAAAGGAGGCGTCACTACGAGGATTTGGATCAAAAAATGTCCTGCAAAAGGCTCTCGTCCCCAGAGGTGGGGCTTTTGCGTGATGATTTACATCCTGCGCTCAATGTACTGCTAGCAGGCAGGGCCTGCCTGGGGGAAGTGGGTCCCCGGAGGGGTGCAGTGTCTCTTCTGGGGTTCTCTTCCCCTGTGCTGTTTCCCAGACACTGGGAAGTGAGCACCTTTGCTCCACTATGCCATGGGGCCAAGTAATTCTCCCCGTCAGCCTACTGTTTGCTGAAACTGTGACCCTCAATAAACCTCTCCTCCTGCGAGCTGCAAGTGCCGGGAGTTCTGCCCCAGCAATGGAAGAAACGTAATTAATATGATTGGGAGATAAAACTCCGATTCCAAATTTGGAAAGAGTGATTTTTGGGAGGAGAGTTATACATCCGGACAAGAACTTTTTTCTTGAAATAACACGGAGAAGAAAGGGTAGCTTTTGCTGTCAGCTCCAAAAGATACACACAGATCCATTACTTTCTTCTCAAGCATCTTCAGCTGTTCTCTGTGTAACCTGGGACTTGAATTGACCCAGATGGACCCAAGTCATCTAAAATGAGGCTCCATAGACAGGTTGCAAATTCTGTCTTGAGGGGAATGGGTATAATGAGAGTCAATGCTTGAAATCTGAGTGCACATTATTTCAGCGGCTTTCTTTAACCAGTCCAGCCACGTCTTCACAGCTTTTGCCAGAAAAGCTTCAGAACTGACACTGTGATCAGAAGACACTGGAAGGCTTAGCAACCTGACTATTGCTGTAGTCATCTCACAACAATTTTCTCTCCCTAAGATTTGTTTTAAGACACTTTCCTTTGCTGTGACATTGGGTACAAGTTTCTGTTTGTTCAAGTCTACCCTCACTCAAAATACCCCTCCTTTCCTTAATGTGAAAGGTAGTAAGAAAGTCTTTGTAACATCGCATCTACAAAATTTTCAAATATAATGTCTACAAGTGTGCTCAGTTTTTTGAGGTACAGATGTGACTATGTCACTAAAAAAAGAGACACTGTTGAGTATTTTGATAGTGAAATATTTGCAAAAACATATACTATGAAGTTATATCTGTTTTTAAAAAACTTTTAACAGAACTTGGTACATTTAATTTATCCTGAAATTTACATCATGTTGGAAGAGACAAGAAAATGGAGGGATCCAAAAATAGGATCTTGATCTAAGGCCCCCCTGCTATTAATTTTCAGTCACAGACAAGGCTAAATTTAGGGGAAAAAATTGTTTTGACCATTGCATTCAATGAGCTATATTAGTATTTGCAAAATTTTGGAAATACTTAGTAATCTTATTTAACAAAAATAAGTCAATCCATTAGCTTTAAAATCAACACGTGATAAAGCATTTCTTGTGCAACACTACAGAATATACGTATATAAGTTTTAACAGTAGTACAGTAGTAATGCGTGATGTTGCTCCATAGTAAAACATATAAAAATTGATCAATAAATGCTTCTCTGACAATTAGTAGTTCATTAGAAAGACAAGAAAATAGTTCTATTTTGGCAGAATTTTTTCAGGCTACTGTATTAATTTAAGAAAAACTACATTAACTATATCAGTAGCCCATTTCCCATAGCATTATGAGTGGATGGCCACTTACAAAGTAATTTAAATTAATTTAAATTAAAGTAATTTTAAATTACAAAGTAATTTAAAAAGTCTTAAGAGTATTCCAGCGACTTTTTTAAGTAGTATGTTTGAAACATAATTATAGTTGATGACTGTCACAGCACAGAATATATCTCCCAATGAATTGTGTACCATAATGTATCTGATTTAAAACACTACCAACAAATTAAAGTCCAATGTTTTTATATACATAATATAACGTTAAAAACTCTCACATTTGTGTATTTTTAAATATACTTACGGGTTATCCAATAGCAGTACTATGGGATTAAGTTCTTTCTTTGGTCTATAGTATGCCCTGAGAGGAACAATAAAATTATACAATCCATTTCCAGCTGTTTCAGCTGCAACTATTATTAGTTTATTTTTGAATCCATAGGCTTTTGCATCCTCATAGTAGTTATGCTGGCAACTCTAGAAAAGAAAAATTATACAGAGAAATACCACTTTTACTCTCCCCTACTGGTAAAACAAATTAGGATATATGGAATTATAAAGTTAACCTAATTAAATAAATCCTTATTTTTAAATTTTTAAAATACTCATTTTTACTTTAATTATTTGAAAAATATTTATAAAATAGTTTTGCATGCTTTGTCTATTAAGCCTATCATCTCTACTATTTCTGTGTCTCATTATATCGACTAATATTCTCCTCATTATGGGTCGTATTTTTCTGCTTCTTTATATATCTACTAAATTCTGATTGAATGTTGACATTGTGAATATTATCTTATTGCATCTCTAGATTTTACAGCTTGAACAAAAGCTTTTTTATATAGGCAAATGGGTCACTTTCATATTTTTTCATTCATTAATATTATTGGTATATTTTAAGTATACAATACGCTGACATTCATTATTGGGAATTTGTACCCTTTAAATGACATATCTCGGTTCTTATTTTTTCCCCATTCCCCTGCCCTCCCTTCACCCCCTGCACCCTTCTCTATTTACAAAGACTTTGTTTCCATTTTTTCCTTTTCTCTTTCTATTTATTCCTTTCCCTTCTTTCCTTTCCCCTACCTTTCCCACTTCCCCCAATAAATCCTTATTTTCTCACAAATGTGAAGATGGTTGCATTTATCTCTGCCCAGATCTTCAGTGTAAGGTAGGAAATACAGGTTTGGATGGAGCAGGCAAATGGATCACTAAGGGTGAAGGTGGATGCTGAAAGAGTCAGCACTGTGTGAGCACATGTCCGGCTCTCCACTCAAACTTGCTGCTATGTGACAGCTAGGTGTCCACACTGGAAAAGCATCTACCTATGACTTTCATTGCCAGAAATATAATAATATCATAACTAAATAACCTTAGAAAGATTTCCAGTACTGAAAAGTTAAGGTGATGAACTGTAAAAGAAAAGAAAAAAAGACAGAAATACTGTCTATATGCATAGCTGTGCTGTGACAATAATGGTAACAATTTTCAAAAGTAAAATAATAATAACAACAATAAAAACAAGAATAATACATTGCCGAAGCCCATTGCTAGCCTGAAGGTATTTTGCTATTTCCCGAGAGTCTATAATTTGCTGGAATTAATATTTCTATACCAAGAGTGTTTTTAATTAAAATACCTACATGGAAAAGTGCTTTGCTGTTTTGCTCTTTCACTTTTACATATTTCTATATGGATTTCTTTTTATTTATTTAAGTTGAAACTAGTTAATTCTCTTTGAAATATTCTTTTCTACTGTTCCACAATAAAACATTACAAAATACTGGTGGGAGGAACACATCATGAATAAACAAGAAACAATAAGCAAGGTAATTAGACCCACAAAGACTATAGGTTTTGTTATAATTAGTTTCATAATGATAAGTTCTGCACGAGTAATGTTTAAAGAAACAAGAGAAAGCATTTAAAGTATGAACAAAAAACAAGAGACTATTTAAAATACCTGGGGCAGATGTTTAAAAATAAATCTATTTCTATATATCTTTTCAGATTAAACAGTATGACTCAAAAGATGTTTTAAATTGTAAACATAATGCAGCTGAAGGACCTAACTGCAGGGCAGAGTTGAAAATATTCTTCAAATGCAGTCGAGGAAAGGGAAACTGAAACACGGAAGGAAAAATTAAAAGGCCTGGAAGATAGTCTGAGAGGAGCTAACACATATTTAACAAGAATAACTTGGAACCAGACACAGAAAAAACAAAGCCTACCTACAAGCTACAAAATTAGAAGAAGGGCCGACTTTGCAACTGGAGCGAGAAGCACAAAACGAAGACTTTAAAGTGCAAAACGTCAAAAATATTGGCCTGGAATTTGACACTCAGCAAAACTGTTTTACAAGGAATATTCCAGGAGAGAATGAACCTTGACCACATACCAGCCTGACTGCACTAGACAACGTGATCTCAAACATAGACTTCAGAGAAGTCAGCTGATTGCATAATTCCACCCCCAAATCCTGAAAGCGCTCATTTACACAGCAGACATTCCTACCAAACTAAGGCTGCTTCCATAACCAATAGTCCCAAGTATCCGCCAACTAGCAAAACTCAGAGCTTTTCTTTTTTAATATGGTAGAGAGCCATGGGCCGGGATTTAGCTCAGTGGTTCTGCCACCTGCCTCACAAGCTCAAAGACCCGAGTTTGATACCTGGTACCAAAAAAAACCAAAATGGTAAAGAGCCAGTTAACAGTCTTTTAACCTTAAATGATCCTCTATTATTTGTCTACCAGTGTTTGCAGATAGATCAGGCTCCTTGGCTGAAGACAAATCCTTTCTATTCTTGGGGCTCTTAATCTTTTACTCCTCTCCAAGTGGCTATGAAAAAGCAGTGATGGCCACGAGAAATGAGTCCAGGTTTTCTGGTGACTGAAATGTATGCTATCAGGCATCTTCTTTAAGGAAAGCAACAAAAATATTATAAACAAAAGAATCAGTCATAGAAAAAAAATTAGTCATGGGAAAGATCGAAGCAGGGGACTAGCCCTTAAATTTACTAAATCCGGTTATCAAAAATGCGTAGCTGGAGTTAAATACCAGATGTTTCAGAAAATTAAATTACAATAAAGACTGCAAAAAAGAGAACCTCAGGAGACAGCGTCCATCTCAGTGGGGCTCGACAACCATTTAGATGTAAGAACAAAATTTATAAGCAACTTCAGGGAGATAAAGATAGGAATTTTCTTATGTTCTTGCAATCTTCTTCAAGGATAATAACAAGAACAAAAATCATGTTTATCATGTAAAATAAGAAAGTTAACAAAGTGAATTCAATAATAAGAATATTAGCCAAGTGAATTAAGCTTCTCCTCAGCTATTACATCCCTTCGTTATTAAATTAAATGTGTATGTGTATAATCCTTACAGGAGCTCTGCAAAGTTCATACTAAAATTATATTCACTTTAGAGATGAGCAAACTAAAAGTTGATGGTGGAATGAGTTGTCTGAAATGCACAGTTTTTAAGTGAAGAGCTGTGATTTTAGCTAACTAAATTTTAGAGTAAATGAAATCAATGGCTAGAATTAGAGGGACCTTTGAACCTCTAGGTTGCATTTAATGTTCTTGCTTTTATCTGTATCATCCACTGGCTACATTATGAAAAAGATAAAAATACTACAATTCTTAGAATTTCTCCAGATGTTTTTTTGCTTGTTTGTTTGAGCAGCTTCTTTAGACCATGTAAACACAAACCAAGAACTACAGGCAAAAGGAAGCCTTAGGCAAGATATGTAAACTGGCTTCCAGTCCATCCATAAATGCATTTTATGTATCATAGTAGGGCTAACTCCTCTTGGGATTTCAAGAGACTCAACATTGAAACTTTTAAAAGTAAAAATGGTAAAACAATAATGCACAATTGGTCAAAGAGAGATTTGGGGAGGCTTTGTCTATTGAAAACTCAGAGGTTTGAAATGCTGGTAACTTTTCTACCCCCTTAAAAACATAACTCATTGAGCCACTTGGTTAATGTAGAAGGATGAAACCTTAGTATAATCTTTAGTGAAATTAAAATGTAAAAGTAACCACTTCAAATAATTACATTTACATTTGAAAAGATAATATCTTTAACAAGTAGGAAAGGTCAAGGCAACAGGGAAATGGGGAGAAAAAAAAGGGGGCAGGATATATCATGTACAGGTGCAAATTACCTATGATGAGAGTTATCATTATGTATATTTAAAATGTTTGGTTTTTTATTTTTTTGTTTTTTGAGACAGGGTCTCACTATATAGTTGAGACTGACCTGGAACTCACTATGTAGCCCAGGCTGGTCTCCAACTCACAACATCCTCCTGCCTCAGCCTCCCAAGTGCTGGGATTATAGGCGTGCGCCACCACACCTGCCAAGTATATGTAAAATGTACCAATAAATGTTTTGCTTCAAAAAAGTAAATAAATCAACATACTTTAGTAACATACAGTACATATTATTTAAATGTATATAATATATAGTGCTGTAATTTTATTACTGGGAAAAACAAGAGCTATAACAAATGCTTACCTTATCTAATCTTAAGCAGCAAAATGGCACTTTTTCTTGGAGGAGGTGACAAAAAGTCGGTGAACTTCCGATATAGGGAGAATAAGGTGGGTAGCCTTTAGCATATCTGCAAAAAATATGAAATATTACCTATAGAGAATTATGACCACATTCTCTTGTTTTGATAAAGTTAGAATCAATAATTCTTTATCTGGTAACTATATTTTGATAAAGACAACAGTTTACAAAAAGGGCAAATTATGACTCAGGAATTAAATCTGGCTTACTGCAGACTTGAGGGGCAAGGGTGGATTTATATTTTTAATGGTTAAAAATATTAATACTGTATTTTCTGTTACTTAAAGTGATATGAAGTTTTAATTTTGTATCCATAAATATATCTTTAGCACATTCTTACTCACTTATGTATTGTGCAAATATGTATTTGGCCTTCCAGAGAGAAGAACAGGTACAAGCCACAATCTAAAGTCTATCATATTTACTACTAGTTTTCTTCTAGGAAAATTCACAACTCTCAGCATAGATGATGTAGATATATTTTTTAACAAATAATAATGTTAATATTTACAAAATATATTTAAAGTGAAGTACATTATTATGATTCACTCTATCTATATTCATTAGCCATAATGCAGAGCCAAAAGGGAGAAAATGATTGAGTTAATTAGTTCAAAACAGTTCTTGCCGTAATCATGCTTGAAATATTACCAAACACATTTAGTTTGTTTGCTAACACTTAAAATACAGCCACTTGCATATTTTGGCTGCACTGGTGCAAAAAGTAGATCTTCTAAAACACAGAAACATAAATGATCATTAGCAAATAAAATTTAGTGCAAGCAATATTCTTGTATGCCTCATCCCTGGAAGAGCTCTGGATTTCAATCAATTACCTGAGAAATTATGAGCTGCAGACCTATTTGAAACTGTTTTTGCACACAGATTGATAAGTTGGAGATCTCCCCTATTGCTTCAATAACTCTTTTGTTTTACTTTAGAAATAAAAATCTTCTACCTCCCATTTTTTTTCAGAGGTTTAAAGAAATAATTTCAAGTATGCCTCGAAACTACACTTGCACACCTTCCCGCTGTGCCCACGTTGGATCCCATAAATACATTCGGGGGTTCAGCACAAATTTCTTCGAGAGAGGACTTTTCTCCTATGGATGCAACAAAGTTTCTTACAGTAAGTGAATAAAAAGAGCATGTGGGATTTTTTAAAAGGGGATTGTCTTAAGTTTCAATATATTTCAGTTTATTTTAATGTAATTTATTTAGTTCAAACTTAATCAAAGCTATATAAAAATATTGGGGAAAATGTTAGGAGTTGATGGTACCAATGTCACTACTAATAGTACCACTATTATAACTAATCAATATTTACTAGCTGCAAACTGTGCACAAAATATTGTCGCAGCACTCATTCTCCATTATCTTAATTAAGCTTGGCATAATGCTGGGAGGTAATAATTGCATGTAGTTTACCAGTCAAGAATTGCAGCCAGATCATTTATTCAGTCACTGTACACCACCAGTACATGACAGATCTGTTGTGGCAAGGGAAATCTATTAGACTCCGTAGTCAAGACGGTGAACTACTACACTATCCACTTTCCTGGGGCAATATAATATGTGGAATAAGATACCTAAGCAATTTCTATTTCAAGTTAAATGTGACTAATTCCATATAGAGGGGGACTGTGACATTATGAAAGTGTAGAAAGGGGAGACGGTACTTATTTTATTCACACATTTACAATATCAATGCTTTATATGGAAAGAAAGAATTACTATAGGTAAGACAGAAAGAAAAGCTTAATGGTGCAAGTGCAGGGACCCGAGTTCAATCCCCGGTACCAAAAAAAAAAAAAAGAAAAAGAAAAAGAAAGGAAAGAAGGAAAAGCTTTATGGAGAAAGCTGCACTTGCACGCTAGTGAATAACTAAACTTCAACATAAGCATGGAGTGAAAGACATCTACGGTAGAAGGCACAATACCATAAAAATATGACTGTGAAAATGATGAATAGAAATATGTATAATACATATATAACACATATATGAATATCAGATGATTTAGAGAAAATTGAGGCTGAAAAAAATATGTTGAAACTTGACGGCTTAGAATGCTCTTCAGTTAAGCAAGACAATGACCAAAGATGTTTTGGTACAACTGAGAAGAAATGAGTCTAGGATTTCCATCAGTAGAGCATTATCGTCATCACTGTTGCTCTGGCACCTCAATATAATACTCAAGGGCATCAGCACCAAGCCAAGCAATCGTACCCTTAGAGGATCTAAACCTACTCTAAGTTTGAAGAAATTTCTTCATCTGGTGCAGTTTCATCTTCTGACTGGTCACTTAGAAGATCACATGTTTGAATTGATGATGTATCTGCAACCTCTAAAACAGGAGCAATGCTAGGCCTTCTTACTTCTTTGCTTCCCTCTACAGGAAGAGACAGCGTGGGACCACTTGCTGATCTGCAACTTGTGTCTTGCAAATCTATGGCCACAGTACCTAGAGCAATGAAACATGAAAATCATCAGGGTATCTGCCATACAAACATATGACATACTGATCATGTAATACTGAAGTTAACACACTATAACCACCATTACACACACACACACACACACACACACACACACAAACCTTGAGCACTGAAAGCTAATTATTTCTTTCTCTTGTGAACATTTCCCTGGTAAGAAACTTTCTCAAATCCTTGTACTTCTACTACCAGCCTCCAAGCCATTTCTTGGCTCCTCTTTGTAGGATGATCCTTTAAGAGTTTTCTAGACCCAGTGTTTCTAATTTGCCTTTTACCATTCCTTCCTCAACCCACCGTATTCTGACATTCTATTTTATGGAAAGAACTCTCACAAAGCAATAATCATTGCACTGCTAAATTCAATTTACCAGTCATCTTCTTATATGACCTTTTAGCATCGTTTGATGGCTTATGATGCAATTGTCTTGTTACAACTGGTTTATTTGTATTCTTTTTTTTGTTGTTGTTTTTTTTTTGTACAGGGGATTGAACTCAGCACCTTGCACTTACAAGGAAGGTGGCGGCACCACTGAGCTAAATCCCCCAGCCCCTTATTTGTATTCTAGACACCACTCCTCTGGTTTGCCTACCACTCTGCCAGTGGATCTTCCCTGGTTTTTGCTAGTTTTTTTCTTTTTTTTTCTCATCTCCCTGGTGCTTAGTGTTGGTTTGCTGCAAAACCTGTGCATTGTCTTTAGACTGTTTTTTCCAGTACTCATTTCCTTAATGATCTTTTCCAGTCTTACGGCTTTCGAAGAACATAAACACTCAAATCCAACATTAGATTGGGAAGCTGCATCTCTCTCCTGAAATGTAGATTCTTATATCTAACTTCCGGTTTGACATCTTCCTCTTGATGTCTCACAGTCATTTGAATTAATTGTGTTCGGAAGTAAACTTTTTATATTCCCTGGCTTCCGATTTGCATTCCCCCGCAGCTGTCTCTAACTCAATTGATTGTTATTTCCTTTATCAAGCAGCTAAAAACAAAAACCTCAGAGTCCTTCCAAATTCTCTATCCCACATAGCTCAGGTGCATTTCTTTAAGGCATCCAGAGTACATCAATCTTTAAGATATACCCTAAATTCTCTCTCTCTTACCATTTCTATTTGGAAACACCCTGATACTTACCGCAAAATATCTATTCTCTACAGCAATCAGAGTGTCTGTATTAAAATACAGATGAACCTAGGTGATTCCAGAAAATTGTTTTGCTTAAGATCATGCAATGCTTCTCATGTGACTTAAAAACCCAACGTGATCTGGCCTCTTCCCTCCTCTCCCATCTCCCATCCTCTCAATGCTCACTGTCCCCCAAGTCACAGGGCCACTGCACTGGTCCACGAACACCCAGTCAGGCTCCCACTAGAGGCTCACTGTGCTAATTGCTACCTCTGCCCAAAATGGTTTTCCTCCAGACAGCTACAGGGCTATTTTCCTCACTTCTTTCCAGTATTTGCCCAATTTTCACCTCTATAATGAGGCTACTTACCAAGTCACCTCCCTGAATTCATAATTCCTTCTACTAGCTCTGTTTTCTTCTTTCCTAGTACTTATGACCTTCTGACATACCAAATAATTTACCTGTTTTACATAGTGTGTATATTTATTGCTCATCTTTCTCATGGTAGACTGTGAAGTCTACAAGCTACAGATTTTTGCTTACTAATGTTTTGAAATCACAAACACTCATGAGAGTTGTGGTATATATTAGGCACTTAATAAGTAGTTGATGAATTATGAAAAAAATATATCTTCACAAGCCATGAAATAAGTCTTAGAAGGTGTGATGTTTTTTAGACTGGGAGATAAAGGATTAGAAGTGGTTACTTAGACAATGAAGGGAGTAGGATGTAGTCCTGTCATTTGAAATTTAATGGTTAAGGCCCCCTGGTGACAACACATTAGTGAAGACTGAAAGGAATTTAGTATGACAGGAGTTTAAGAGAATAATTAAAGGGGTAGTAAAATGCAAGGCTATAAAAATAAGAAGAAATCATTTTAAGAGCCTGTAAGTAAAGTGGCTATAATTCATCTTTTAACTCTGGTGTTCCTGAAAGTGGAGAATGGGATGTTCTTAACAATTATACAAGAACAATATGTATAAACTTGGACTGTCCTAGGGAAACGGGGGTTGCCTCATACACATAAGAATTTTTGGTTATTTGTCAAACATGCTGTTAGACATCTTTTGCACTGAGTAAAAGGGAACAGGTAAAATGGCTGACTCAGAAGACACTATCAAAATGGTCTTTAAAAATTATTCTCTGCCGATTAGAGTGGAGAATAGAGTGCAGGACAGCAAGACTGGAGACATGGAAAAAAGATAAGGACTTTGATCCAGCAGCTCCAGGAAGGGATGACACAGGCAGAAATGAGCATTTGGTAGTGGGCTGGGAAGATATGAATGACTTTAGCAACTATACTGTGATCATATTTAATAAAGTGCAGTGAGTTATAAGATATGACAGGAGAAGGTCAGGTGAGCCAGATTATGACTTCACAAAACGAAAAATAATGGTGTTCTAAAGAGGGTGGGGAGATGCAAACTTTGAATATGCTCCATTGGTTATTCCTGTAAGACATTCAGACAGAAATATCTGGTAGCCAGTTGAATACTGGTTGTGTTGTGCTGAAGAGAAGCTTAACAATTTAGGTAAAGAAAATGTCATTTTCTGGAGAAGAGTTGAGTCCATGAGACAATCTGGGAAGATGGATGTGCGATGCAGAGAAGACACTCGATTGTTTGAAGAAGAACGTGGTCAATGTTTTCATTTGCTGTAAAGAGAGTCAATGAAGAGGAGAGTGAGGACCTGGCTTAAGGAATTTCAGTGATGTGACTGTAGACGGAATGGAATAAAGACGCGAGCAGCCTAAGGTTTCCAGCCTCCAACAGAAGACAATACTTTGGAGGAGTTTATGACAAGGTCACTGCATGAAGTTCAAAAGTACCTGTTTCTGTTCATATGGATGGACACGGGAAGGGGGAAGAGAGAGAAAGGGGGAGGATCAGCCTGCTATTTTGCAAAGCAAAATCAAACAGACAAAAAAGTGAAATGAAGTTAGGTATCAGAGATGGATTAAGGAGTGAAGTCTTAGAGAAGAAAGAAAGTGTGCAGGGGGTGTCTAATGCATACGTAAAAGCTTTAGAATTACATAAAAGGGGGCCAGGGATTTAGCTCGGTGGTTCCTCTGCCTTTTTGGAAAGTGCAAGGTCCAGAGTTTGATCCCCGCTACCAAAACAAACAAAAAACCCCAAACAAACAAGAATTACTTAAAAGGTAGGACATATTTTTCTCATGCAAAAACAAAACATTTACAGATCTTTAGGTAGTTTTGTGGCAGAATTTTAAAGTTAATCTTTGGATTGAGATCTACTCTATTTCTTTTTCTTGTCCTTTTCTTACACGTGCACGAGTGTGTGGTGTGAGTGTGTGTGTGTGTGTGTGTGTGTGTGTATGTGTGTGTGTGTGTGATACAAGGCAAGTCAAGTGATGAGAATGAGATGGGGAACAAAATTTTGAGAAAAACTGATACTATTAGAAATAGCAACTATGAAAAGTTGGATGGAAAATTGACATGATGAATATAGAATGCAGGTATTTATACTAAAATAATAAATACAAAATAAGTACGGACTATACTTCTGTAATATCTTTGTTTTCCTAAATTAGTACATTAAAATTTGTTCTGTATATCTAATCATAGATTCTCACATAAACATGCATTTTCCAAATTTGCTTTGACATTTTCATAAAATGAAAATAAGCTTATGATTCCTTTTCTATATTTTAAAGACTACCTTCAACTTACTTTTTCAGATTTATGTGTACTTACCCATGCTGGCAATTATGCTATGTACCGGCAACCTGGAAGGCCCATGATAAAGTGACCTGGGGAGATTGCTTTTTCTCTGCTGGTCTTGGTTCTTAAATGCTGAATTCTCTTCTTTGGTAATATTGATATAAAAGCATATGTCTGTTGCATTCATAATGTATCGAGGACCTGGATTCAGCAAAATGTTTTTATTATCCTCCCTCCTAACACCAATCAAGCAGACACCAAACCTTAATTTAAAAAAAGAAAATAAGAGTTTAAGAATTGTAATTCAGTCATGGTCTTAGGGTGTATCATTTCTTTTTAAAGTTTTACTAAAAAAAACCTAGTAAACTTTTATAAGGCAGAAAAAAATTACAATTCTGAATCAAGGAATTTTGAAAGTTGAAATAATTCTAAAAGTTTAAGATCCTCTTTTTTAGGGAAAAAATTATATCTGTGTAAAAATCAATTATTTTATTACCAACATAAATATAACTGGAAAAAAAGGATAAAAAACATAAAACATCAGAGAACATATCATCGAGGCAGAATATTTTGTAACTTTTATAAAAATTTACTTTGGTAAAAAGAGAAACAAAATTTCTTACTTTAATCAAAGAAGCTTAAAAACTACTGGTATAAAGAATGAACCTTACAAAGGTCATCTGAAAGAGAGCAAGGGCCTCTGAATTTCCTCTAATATTATTTCCATATTTGAATAATTGTGCAGCTTAATTAGGGGCCATAACAACTTTTTAATGTAATGAGCTACTTAAACATTTCTTATGTACATTTTTGTGTTACATACCAAACACAAATTATCTTAAATATTTTTATTTTAGTATATAATACAGTAGTATAGCATAAACCAATGCTCAAATATTTTTAAACAAGAATTATATACACACACACACATACATATACATAGAGTCATTCAAAATTAAAATGGAATATGTATTAGACTGGTAGAATATACTAAATATATTATGAATCCCTCAGATACAATATATTATTATATTTAAATACAAATAATAATTATTTCATAATGTACCTAGATTTTTAATTCTTAAGTAAATAATTTTTCTCAAAAGGAAAGAAAAAGATTTCAATGTTTGAAGTCGAAGGTAGGTATCTCTTTTAACATTCTCTGTCTAAAACAAGTGTTGTCAGTTAAGTTTTTTTTATCTGTGTGGCTTTTACAAATTTTATTATTACTTTGTTTAAATTTATTATCAACTCTAAATTTTAGTTCCGTAAGGAAGGTTCATTTCTGTTTTTAAGATGCTACAATAAGTATTACTACCAAATTATAGTTTACTCTTGCTACTCTCAACTTGTGGAGACCACACCAATGGCTAGAGTCAAATGCAGCAATAATCAAGTCAAAAATTCCAAAATAATTTATACTCATGTGCACCAATATGGGTTGTGTTTCAGGAAGTTGTTTAAATATTTTGATGGTTCATATTTTAATTCACTGATGTTTCCTGGAACCAGAAACATACTTTTTATGGGCATGGAAAGAGGCATATGTAAAACTTTTTCCTTCATATTCAGCAAAAAATGTACTTTCTTCTAAAACAATGTGGTATACTTCATTCCCAGAGCACCTGCCGTACGTCTTCTGCCATTGTTCTGGTGATTGCTGGCCTTCCCTGCAACACAAGCACACACACATACACACACAGAGAGAGAAACACAGTGAGTGTGGCTAAGAAAAGCAGCATTACCATAAAATTATTTCCCAACTCTCA
Organism: Fukomys damarensis; assembly: GCF_012274545.1. Classification (NCBI taxonomy): domain Eukaryota; kingdom Metazoa; phylum Chordata; class Mammalia; order Rodentia; family Bathyergidae; genus Fukomys; species Fukomys damarensis. The sequence goes on from NW_022900923.1 coordinate 36,520,222, forward strand.
CAAGCGGCAGGCACAGTTCTCTCCAAAAATACGAATCTAACACTATTTCCTATAAAAGCTTGAAAAATGGCAGGCACCTACAAAGTGGAACTGTTTCGAGATCCAGCTAGTGAAAACCATTTCCTTCGACTGTGAGTCAACGAAATGCAGCATTTGATTCTCACTCTCTTTTTATGTATACACTGCCAGCACATCTCATAGATAGAATGTGTTCGATTGTCCCCATAACACACACCCCATCTTTGGTTCCTGAGAGCTGCTTGATTCTTGTAGGTATTTGATTTGCTTCATATTTAGAATTATAAAGTTTTTTCAGTTTATTAATTTTATTTAATAGAAAATATACCCTTAATTTCTGCCCGCATTATAGTAATAACTTGCTTTGAATTGAGTAGAATTCAAGCAAAGACACATTTTTGATAAAAGAAAGTCCCTGTAATCGAATGTTTGATGTTTGTATCCCCCTCGAAATTCACGTTAAACATTCAGTGTGATGGTATCCAAAACTGGAGTCTTTGGGAGATACGTAGCTCACGCAAGCAAACTCCTTGATAATGAGATCAATGCCATTATCAGTGCCAAAGAGCTGTCTAGCTCTACTTCCACCATGTGACAATGCAATGAGAAGTCAGAAGTCAACAGCTGGAAGAGAGCTTCATCAGGGACAACTGTTCTAGAAGCCAATCTTAGACTTTTCACCCCCAGAGCTGTAAAGAAATCATTTTTCAATAAAAACCTCAATCTGCAATCATTTGTAATAGCAGCCTGAATTGACTAAAACAACCTTCAAAAATGATGCCCACAGTACTTTTAAAAAGAAGTTTATTTTTAAAAGCGTATTTTCTTTTGTTCTAGAATATTCTGCTCTGGCTTATTTAACTGTCCTTAGAAGTACATTAATAATTCAGTTACTGATAAATTTATAATGAATATATTAATAGTTCCTTTTCCCCCATTTTTTACAATAAATTATCTTCCTTTTGCTGAAGAAACCTTACGAACAATACCAAGACAAGCAATGTACATCAAGCAGCAAAATACATGTGGCGGGGGATTTAGCTCAGTGGTTCCAGCACCTGCCTTGCAAACGCAAGGACCCAAGTTTGAACTCTGGTGCGGAAAAAAAAAAAAAAAAGCAGCAAAATACAAATGCAAAAAGATCAGAATACTTAAGTATAATCTCTAGAGATTCTTGGTGCATAAATGCAGATGAAACATCATCCATGCCATATGTAGAATTTAAAAAATAATTTTAAATGCTAAGTAATATCTAAAAGATTACTAGGGAAATACATTTATCAGCAATTTGAAGTTATCAATTTGCTTAAACAATAATTTCACAGTGCATTTTGTTATGCTTCACACTTCAAAAGGTTTGCTGTTGAGTCCAAAGTGTGGGTCCTTTAATAGGTATGCTTAAGAGCACAAAATTGGGCCCTACTATATAAAGGCTTCAATCTGAACCCCAATTCTGCAGTTTTCAGTGGATTTTTAAAAGATCTTAGTGATTCTTTACCTCTTTTATTAAAGAGTACCAGCTTCATTGTGTCAAAGAAAATGAAATAATAATAAATCTATTAAGAAATCACCAAAAGTACTTAGTGAAAAGTTGGCTGCCATCTTTATTTTACAATTATGTATTACTCATTGCAAAATTTAGGAGCTATTTTTAATAAGCCCCATACAATAATGCTCTTAAAATTTTTACCTATTCTTCCATCATGTGACTATATTTTTGGAAATGCGAACAAAATAAAAATACTTTGAACTGTTACTTATGTGGCTATGTTATGCTATTACTTTTTAAGAATGACTGTCCTTAGTGAAGAGAATTTTCCTTTGACAAACTGAAACAATATTGTCTTGTTACGTAGCATGGCACTATTTGGCAAGATAAGACTTGGCAAAGATAAAAACTCATCTGAAGGTCCAGAAATGGAAGTGAAATTGCTGGTAATTCATCAGGATTTGTTTGAGATCGAAAAGGCAACACAGGGACAGATAATTGTCATGCAAGAGAACTAAAAGCTATTGAAGAGCATCATAAATCTAATTCCAGAAGGTTAAATGGGAACACAATGTGGTAACTTGGAAAGCACAGAAATGGAGGGGTGAGATAAGGACAGTGCAGAGGACTTTCCTTAAATCATTTGTTTGTTTTGCTGTTTTACTTTGGCATTTTTTTTTTTTTTTTTTTTTTTTTTTTTTTTTTTTTTTTTTTTTTTTTTTTTTTTTTTTTTTTTTTTTTTTTTTTTTTTTTTTTTACTTCAAGAATCATCGTTTCTCTAGTATTCCCTTTCTTCATGATTTCTTTAAAATCTTCTAATGGGTATCCAAGAATATTCATATTCAGCTAATGGCAAATCTGGCAATTTCTCTCCTTTTAAACCAGGTTGTGTGGTTGAAACATGTTAAGTGCTAACACTTCCATATAACACTGATGACTATGTTCAGTTCGCAATCATTAATTTCTCCTTAAAACATTTACTGAGTGATTGTGAAATGCCAGGAAACGCATTAAATTCAGTTTATGGCAGTCAGAGAAAAGGGTCAAATGGTTTCTCTGATAAATCCCATAGTGGGGAAGACTAATAAAACACAAAAGAAGCAAACTGTATGTGTCAGGCTAATGTGTTGGGGAGAAAAGGAAAGGAAAGATGAAACTAAGTTTTTAGAGAGCAGATTGGAATATAAATACTGTGACTGAAGACAGCTTTACTGAGAGGACAATATTTGAGTAAAATCTTGAAGGAGCAAAGAAAAAAAAAACATGAATAATTTAACTGTGTGGTTTAAGACTATAGAAGGTACAAACAGTCACGGGTACTTCCTAAAGACAGGAATGCTTGGTGTGGCACATGAAGAGCATAAAAAGCAAACAAACAAACAAAAGGTTTGAAGTGAAGGAGGGGGAAAAAATGAGGTAAAAAAGGTAACTACGGGGTCTTACAGGGCTCTATAAAACTCCAGAATGGTTTTGACCTTTATTTGAGATAAGCTGGCTGCCATCGGAGGAACAAAGACGTGTGTAAAAGGATTTGGCGTATTTTACATAACCCCTTCTTGTCACTGCATTGAGAACTGATTGAGGAGGGACAATGACCTGTAAGGAGTTTATTGCATGATGCAGCTGGGTGATGATGATTCGGACAAGGCTAGATCCTGGGAGCATTCTGAAAGTGAATCAAAGGATTTCTTCATGGGAGAATTAAAAAAAAAAATCAACCTTAAATTATCCATGTCCATCAGAAATACAGACAGATACACAAACATCTACACAGATAATAGTGAGAAAGCAAATACCAATTCTTAACACATCATGAAGAAATCATAACGATAAATGTTAAATACAGTAAGTGCCTACAAATTCAACATTGTAAATAACTCTATCCTAAGGGGGGAGGAAAGAAGCCAGTCAGAGATAAGAGACTTCACAAACATGTGGTATGTTTACTTTTAAAATCTGGAATTGGAGACACAGATGTTCATAACACTGTGGTTAGGCCTTGGCAATGTCTGAAATATTTTCTAATAAATGAAAATAAAATGCATCAAAGAGAAAAAAACATGTTGGTAGTAGTGAGGATTGAAACGCTTCATTTGTATATTTTTTTCATGACCACCTTGATTTTCTTTTTTTTTCTTTTTGGATAGGCTCTTGCTAAACACTTCTGGCTGGCCTGGAACTCACTGTGTAGTCCACCTGGCCTCAGACTGGCAGAGACCCTCCTTCCTCGGCCTCCTAAATTCTGGGAGTACAGGTTTGCACAACCATGTCCAGCTTCCACCTTGCTATTTTCAAGGCAACACGAGTGGCAGCCATACAGAAGCATCTCACCACCACCATGCTTATGAATATTTCAGAGCTAACATTTTATTTAGGCAGCGTTAATATTTTTCTCTCTTCCTATGAAGAAATATAAAATTTCACTTTGCAAAGGATCTGTGCAGTAACACAATTTATGGAATAATCGTTTTTTGACTGATTGATTTAAAATAGCTTCTTTATAAAACACAATACTCTGGGGCCTGGATATTTAGCTCAGTGGTCCCGCATCCGCCTTGCAAGAGCAAGGTCCTGAGTTCGATTTCTGGTACCAATAAATAAAGGAACGAATAAATAAATAAATATAAAAATAAAACACAACATTCGTAATTATATTGTCTCTATTGGAACTTTCTAATCTGTTACTTTGATTTATCTCTAACCCTTCACTAATGCCACACTTATTCAATCACTGTTAACGATGGAATATTTTAAAATAGGGCCGGGGATTTAGCTCAGTGGTTCCACCGCCTGTCTTGCAAGTGCTAGGACCTGAGTTCGATCCCTGGTACCAAAAAGAAACAAAAAAAGATAACCCCCTCTCATTATTTTCTTTTAAAAGTCTCCTTGCCAGTCTGGTTTATTTTGTTATGACTGCTTTTGTTTCTTTGTCCATGCAATCATAAAGTCAGCTCATCTACTTCAAACAATACCACTAGTATGATTACTGAGATAGGCTTAAATTCATATATCTGGCTGAAAGAGACGTCTTTATCACACACCTTTATTGCTTGCCTATTTCTGCCCTAGCCCTTCACTCAAAACCAGTCACTAGCAATTGTAAGTACCAGAACCAATGAGCCCCATTATTTATTTGGTTTTGACAAAGATTTCCAGTGACTGGAACATCTTCTATGACATAGTAGATCTCCAAAAATATTTGTATAATGGAAGAACTGATCCTCCTGGAAGTCTAGGCCATACCGATGCTCCTAGCCTTATCATTAGATTGTATCCCAATTAACCAATATAAATTAAAAATATATCACAAATATATTTCCGACACCTAACCTATTGGCCACCATAGCTTAGCAGTAATGTGCACACAAGGTGTTCACCATTTATCTTGATCACATAGCTGTCTGGGGGCTGTGACTCCCTGATGCTGCCCCGCATCTCAAGAAAAGATCATGAGAGATCACAAATCTGGGAAAAGATCAACTTTCAAAATTTAAACGTGGTGCCTACTGAATACATATGATTTTCGTACTGTTAGAAAGTCAAAAACGTCTAAGTAGGACCATTGTAAGCTAAAACTATCTGTATCTACTATTTTTATTATTCTTCTTTCACAGATGAAGTAACTGAGATTTAATGGTTTCAAAGATCTTGCCAGAAAGGGCAAAGAATTTAACCCAGGCAGTCTGGCTACAAAAAAATCTGAACTTTGTTCATAAACTTCAGCTCTGAGCATTCCAGTCTTCTATGTGAATGTTACAGTTGTCCTATTTTCTTTTTCAAATTAATATGAAACTAAAAGCCTTATTTTTCTTCTGACCTTTACGGGCAGTGCATGATATTTTATGTACTATAGATCTGTAAAGTACTTTGTCTCCAACTTATCCCTATACCATTACTATTTTTAAAAAATTTCCTTACTTTTGTGTCTGGGTAGAATTGATTCAAAATTTATTTTTAAATGAGGGAGAAATAACTACACAATAAGCATAGCCTCTATCCAAGATTCTTATGCAAAAATAAATCCTTAAATTTTGTCACCAAAGTGACACTTGAATTCACCAACTTGTTCATATCTTTTTTCCTCATCAATTCTTACACTGGGAAGCCAGTCCTAATTCAGCATTCTTGCCTCTGATATTAGACCTTGCAAATCCATTTGTGTTACTCTCCTAAGAAAGGGAAAAGATTTGGATGCTCCCAGCATAGAAAAATGATACATTTAGGAGGTGGAAGTGCAAGTTACTCTGACTTGGTCATTACACACTGTGTATATGTATCGAATTAGAGTAGAGTATTCCAGAAATAAGCACAGAGTAATATTATATGTCTCTTAAAACTTTTTCCAAAGAGTAAATTTCAAAGCTTTAAATCATGTAATGGCACTCTTGAAAAATGCGCAGTCTTTCTCTTTTTATTTCATCAGGTTGAAGGTTTTTATAGCAATTACAAAACCCTCTGGACCTACTCTGTGGCTGTCCTTGAAGTTTCAGTAATCAATGTCTTCCCTCTTTCACATGCTCCATCCAGGAAGTCATTGACATGCCCTAAACAAGACAATATAAAACCTAGACTTGTCATTGTATTGTTCGTTCCATTTCCTACTGCTTACTCCTTCTTTGACCCTCAGCTTAAGCATCTTCAGCTTTGCAGGACTGTACTTTTCTTATCATAATATTGTGACATTAAATTGTATTGATCCATCCTTAATGCATGCTTTCCTGTAAAATAAGCTCTCTCTATGAAGAAAAGGACCATGTTTTATTTCCCACTCTCCTGCAAAGTGGACTTTATGTCCACTCTGATACCGAGGAAGTGCTTCATAAATGTTCTGTTAATGAACAAAGACTACTCAAACAATGCTCCTCATTTTCAATTATTAAATGTGCTATCTTTCTAATTATATAATTTCTTTCTCCTTAACCAGAATAAGTTTTAGGTCTAACTGATAACTTTACTATGATGTATTTGTTATTGAAATTAAGAGACAATGAATTTCATAAGTATTCATGGAAATGGAATGAAAATACCATTATTACTAATTAAATGTTATCACTAGGTAAATATAGTGATAGATAAAAAGGCACTGGGGCAGAAAGGACAGAATTGGAAGCTTAATAAAGATTATGAAAAGCTAAAATGTGTTTATATTTAGGAAGATAATATCTAATATATTTACTAATATTAACCTTGAAGAATACTTCAAATTGTGAAACGCTGCTCTGTTATAACTGAATAGTAAATAATACTTCTTCATCAGGTTTTGTTCAAGTTTACTTTCAAAACAATCGCCAGCTACAGTTATTTGTAAAGATGTTAGCATAAAAATAAAGAAAAAAAGGTGACTATGAAAATGAAATATTCTTTTAAGGAAATAAATGGAGTACAGAATAGTAATATGTCCTTGAGATCTGCAAGAATCCCTTCAGTCACTCTTTCTCCTGAGTACAGGACAGAATTCAGGCACCGAATACGATAGTATTGTCAGCCATGGAAAATACATTGATGAGATAGCCTAGAAGAAATAGAAACTTGTGTCTGTTCTTCTCCACAATTTAAGTCCTAAACAAATGACTGAGGGAAAAAAAATAGAAAAAGAAAATTATAAGAAAAGGTGAGAAAGAATCATTTAAGAGAAAGGGAAAAATAAAGCCTAGCATATAAATTACAAACTCTATGCCAAGATAGTGTCCTTCATTAGTCTTGCAAATTTGAAATCTCCCATTCCAATTGCTGTAACATCCTGTACAAGTTCCACTCTAAAGAACCCCGAGCCTACTCTGTTTGAAGCTTCAATGTTGCCAACTCAGGCCTATTTTCCTTGGGCTCTTGCTATTCTTTGGAATAATAAGCTAATCATCAGTTCTCTCTATGAAGGAAATGACCAAATGCTGGTCATCATGTAGAGATTAGGAAAAGGCTTTGTGGATGTAAGAGGTCAGCTCTCTGTATATTTTCAATGGTAACTACTCTCTTGCAAGTGGAACATCGCATAGCCTCTGGCTCTTTCAGTTTCCTCACCTTGTGGAATACATGGAATAGTAGAAATTTAACTCAAACTTTTTAAAGTTATCAGTTGTGCTACAGGAAATACAAGCATGGGAATTTGGGCTGATCCACTGCTCCACTATCCTCTGTGCTGGCAACATCCCCTGTCCTCTTGTTCAAATAACCACCGAAAGCTCCACAGACTGAAGTCTCACTGGTGATCAGACGCTTCTGCCTACTGCAGCAGACACCTTATGCTCCAGGAGTAACAGGTAGCTCTTTTGGGACTCAGCTCACTTGGCTGTGGCAAAAGCTAAAACACTGTGTCCTCTGTCTCTCAGACCATCATTTTATACGAGGGTAGGAATATTACAGAGTAAAATGGGACACTTTACTCTTTTGTCTTCATTTTTGAGCAATCATCACCAAACCTGGGATGATAAGAAAGCTTCTTTCGATGTAGGAGCAATTAGTTTAAAAATATTATGTTTGTTCTATTCTGTTTATCGTTTTTAAGTGACAAATATTACTTATGCCAGCTAACTTTTGGGTTGTGTATAACCAATTTGACAACTGAATTTCCTTCAAACACAAGTTATAAATTCTTTATGGATTCTAAATTATACCTTCAAGGAAAATGTATATTTATTGTCAGCGAGTGAATTCACTCACATACAAGTCTCCTGTGCTTCAGTAAAATCAACAAAGAGCAAGTCCTGTTAGCTACTGAGCGTTTTGCATCTTCTTTTTGCAGAAATGCATTATAATATGTACCTTCGAATAAAATGAAATAACCCTTTAAAGTTTTGATGCTTTCCTGCATCAAATTTTCTGAATGGGAGAAATGAAGAATTTAACTAGGACTTTTTGTTCCACAAACAATATAATGAAATTGCTCCTATTTCCAAAATACAGTTACCCTACTACGTAAATTAGTGTAAACCCTTATGCTAATGAGAATGTATTTTATGAACTTTATAATAATAAATTAATATTACTAATAAATGTCAGAAAATAAAATTTGATTTTTAACTTTCATGAGTTCTTTATGCATATGAAGGATCGAGATACAAAGGACAATGTTGGTGTTTTCAAGCTCTGCCTTTACTGCAAAATGTAGTCATTAGTGAAAATTCACCTCTTTCACAATATTATATTTGTTGTTTTAAACACCCCTATATTGTAGTTGTTAGGTATAGTTGTTCTAGAACATTTTGTTCTCTTTCATTCTAAATAACACAAACACATGATAGTCTTAGATTGACATGGATTGACGTATGATTTGTTGTTACATGCTTATTTGTATTGACAAGCTAAATTATTTTCACATCAGTGGAAATAAAGAGTACCTTGTCACCAGATAACTTTGACATAAAATCCACTTTCAGTAGAGAATGAAAAGCTCTACATATAATTATGAAATTTTTGCCCTAAGAAACAAATGTGGTTTAAGTTTATACTTGAATAAAATAAGTAAAATAAAGCCAAATAACATTTTAATAATGTTCTATTATAAAGAGCAATATGTATTTATTACCTCATATTGACTGAGAGTAGACTTTAAAAGTCTAAAATAAGCAATCAAAAGGTTTAAACCTAATTAAAATTAATGTACTTTATGGATATAATTTCCCATTTCATCCAGTTTGTTCTTTATATAATTCACAGGGTACATTTCTGCAAATGCACATGAGTTACATTAATTCAAAATGGTATCAAACTTGTACTTTATTTAAAAGTTAGAGGGCCGGGGATTTAGCTCAGCAGTTCGGTAGCCTGCCTTGCAAGCGCAAGGACCCGAGTTCAATAGTGACCATTGCAGATATAAGGAATAATTCTGATAAATTGTGGATTGTGTCATTACAATTTTGATTACAACGGATTGGGTGAATGATGCCCAAAAGCTTCAAAATTAGGTGATGATAAAAAAAAAACAGCCATCATAACTTTATATGGACGTTATTTTTATTATTCTCCATATAAAATTGACTATATAGATATAGGGTTATCTTACGTATAATGAAGTGTATTTGCGAATTCTAGATAGAAGCAATAAATGGGGCCAGGGATTTAGCTCAGTTGTGCCGCTGCCTGCCTCGCAAGTGCAAGGTTCCGAGTTCAATCCCTGGTACCAAATAAATAAATACATAAAAACCAATATTCAGACACCTCAGTCTACTAGAAAGATATTTATGCATTAATAGTTCTGAATAGCAGAACTTCCTCAATTATTTATGTTATCAGACATCAAAGCAGAAATCTTAATTCTAAGACTGAAAATTTTCTGTACAGTATAGAGGGTGACAATCAATTTTCTACCACTAGATGGAAGTGGAAAGCCGTTCGCCATTCCCAAAATAAGGAGAGTTGCTGTGAAATTGGAGAGTAGAGAAGAGCCATGTAGTTTTCAAGCAGTACTAACAGAGAACATTATTTTGAAAATGATCTACTTTACCAAGACTGAAAACGAGCTCTAAAATTAAATTTCAAAGGTTGAATGCACACAGAGGTGGCCACATTCAGATTTAAACTCTTCGATGCAGTTTTTTGAAGCACCCATTCATTCCCATAATTATTACAAATAAAACCTTAAAATTCTGCTGAGTTCTCATCTAACTTTTAAAACTTTTTTTCAGGTGAGAAAAGAAATTAATGAGTCATAAGGAAACTGCATTTTCAGTGCTATAACTTCGTTATTAAGTCACAGCTCCCTGATTTTAAACTGTTCCGCTTCAGCAATAATGGAAATTGTTGGCCAAGATGTCCTTTGTCCTCCTCCTGGGGGCAGATGACTGGCTCAGTGAGCTCCAGGCACTCAGCCTGTGTTGCAGAGCTTCATGGCCTTGTGCACTGACCTTCCATTGCTGTATCTGGACTTCAGTTTGGAGCAGCCTTGTGCCTTCTCTGGCAGTTGCATTCCATAAATATTAATATCTAGAGACACAGGAGTTGGGGCAGCTTCTATTGATGCTATTTACATTTTATGATTTGGGTGTTTTGTGCCTTTGTAATAATAACTATGAAATGGTGTTTTGCTACCTCTCTATATTGTCACTTGATTTATTGTCAAAGCCTGCAAACTCATCTTGCCATAATTAAAGCATATATCTATGAGTGACACATATATTTATTAGTAAATATATGAGGGGAAATATATAAAACATTGTAAATCCACATAGAAACAATCTTGAAATTGTGTGCTTCACTACACTTGCCACAACTCAGACTGAGACTGCTATGATCGTGATATATTTACGTGTGAGTTTTCCAAATTCCTAACAGTATCTTAACCCGTGCCAATACCTGTAATCACGGTTATGGAATGACTAAGTGGGTGAACGAGTGAAACGCCCGGCCCAGGGTCTTCACTCAGGTCAGTATTATGTTTTTCATCTTATCTCATTCATACCTCAAATCTTGATCAAAATAAAAATGAAAAACACATCTTTCCAAGTCCTAAGCTTGAATTGAAGAATTTTAAGGCATCTCGTACTAATGCCATCAAATTTTATTACTGTGCCATTGAGCTGTATATATTGATCTCATCTTGTGAGGTATAAAACAATATTACTTCAGAATGGAGCCCCCTGGACAATTTTTATAATCACATTGTTGTATGTTATTTCCCTCCAGCGGTATTCTGCAACTATTGTTTTCTACAGAGCAAACTCAGTAAAGTAAAAATATAACTCAGGTCAGTTGTTCAGAATTGTGGTTAGTTGCCCTGTCCATTGAAAAGCACATTCAAAGAAAACAATTAATGAAAAATAAAGCTACATCAGGAGCCAAATGATACCTATCTGCAAGAATTATGTGGGTCATTGTCAAGTTGCAATTTCAGATGTACTAGCTACTTTTTAACTTACCATACTTAAAACTTTGATCCACCAAGTACAGACACAGACTTGATTTTCCATTTGGTAAGTTGAGGGTAGATGAGCCAGATTCCATATTTTATCTACTTTTACTCCCAAATTCTAAATTCTGAAGAGCAATTTTTACATTGCTAAAGATGAAAATATTTGAATTTCTCATACTACTTACCAATAAAACACATCTTTAGATTGCAAGAGAAATACCTGCAAGGAGTGATCAGATCATTCTCACTAATTCTATGGGACTCACCGCAGAGTCCAAGGAGGTGCTGTAATTACATAGCCTCCCTGTCAGTTTCCTGAGTCACTCCAGAGAATGTTCCAATAATCTCTCAATTGTTTTGTTACAGTTAAGATATCACAGAGTTTACGATTGTCTTTTAAGTGAGAGAGGAAATATATACCTCCCGTTCTATATTACTTATTCACATCTACATAACTTACGACTTATTCACATCCTTCGTTGAGAGTCCAATGAGAATTTGCCAATTCTCAAGGGCAAATTTTATGAATAAATGTCCTTATCTGTGTTGCTGACACTCAGTATGGTTTTCACGCACACACACACACACACACACACACACACAAATGTAGAATTTATCTTGGACACTAGGTATATAGAGAAACAGGTGGAGGAGGGAGCATTATTTTTCCTTTCAGCAAATGCTGCAGAGGAAGAAATATGGGTCAGGGGCTTCAAATAATTACCTTTAATGTATTCTTTACTTTAATAATTTAACTTATTGAGCAATTATGTTGGGAGAAACATTACAGAACGTGTAAAAATGTGTAAAGTGTGTTCTCTAACTTAAATTAAATTACAACCTATTAAGTAGGGAAAAATAAATACAATTTTAAAGACTACAATATATAACCTGGCAAAATATAATAGAATTATATGTACAATCTTAGAAGGGAGAAATCACATTCAATTGGGAAGTTTAAAAATATTTGTGAGAAGATAGGATTTTTTATTTAAAAACATCTTCTAGGAAGCCAGAAGAAATGCTTTCAAAGCATAGAGAACTGCATTTAAAAAAGATATAGAAGGCGGAAACTCCAGAGTATATTTAGGATTGTGTTATTTGGAGAATGAGCAATATATAAGAGAATCATAGGAGGTAAGGATATAAAAATAAATTAGTACCAGAATATACAGCGTAGAAAATCTTGTGAGGTATAAATGAAATATTTACACAGAACTACTGAGCTCTAACTTCATAGGGAATGCTGAGCTATTTAGAGGCTGTCCAGGCAGAGGAACACAAGGCCACAGCAGTATACTGATTCCTCCGAGTATCTCTGATGCTCCAGTTCATCTTTTAATCAGTGTGCTTAGGCAGTGTTTTCCAGGAAGTTATATACATTACGTTATTTTAGAGACACCTAGGAAAATGCCTTTCTCTGCTGAGTTTTTGGTCATACATTAGTTTTCATTGCATCTAGAAGCATTAAAAATTAGAGTGAGTTTAAGAAGTTTATCTCTTCCCTTTCTTATGATGACCTCACTTCCTAGTCTTGTTTCGTTTTGTTTTTATATATAGCCACATGATCTTTTTAAATTCTCAGCATCAGAATGGGCTTCTGTGGAGCCAGCAGACCTACTGACAATGAGAAAGCAGGAGCGACTAGAAGCTGTGTTTCCGTAGAACCCACAGGTACTTCCCACTTCAGTGCAGGCTGAAGAGTAGCCCCCGACAACGCATTCGTTGAAGCTCTAGTCCTCAGTACCTCAGAACGTGGCTGCCTACCAAGATAGAGCCTAAAAAAGTGTTTAAATTAAAATAAACTTGTTAAAGAGATGTAGGAACCAAATGAACACGTGTCCTCATACGAAAATGAAATTCAGGAAGAAGAAGAAAAGAGAATGAAAGAAACCACAGATGTGGGCACATAGAGGAGATATCATGTGAGGAGACAGCAGGAAGGCAGCCACCTGCAAGCCAAGGAAGAGGGGACTCGGGAAAAACTGTACATTGATCTAGGACTTCTAGATCCACAACAGTGAGAACATAAATTTCTTTTGTTTAAGTCTGCTGGGTTTTTGTGTGGGACCCCTAGCAAACTAACACCATGGCCAAGAAAATCTGTGCAGTCAAGAGCAGAGTAGTATGAGGTGGGGGTTTTAGAAGAGCAGGTGTGAACTTCTGTGTAGTTTCTGGATGAAATGAAATTCATATCCATACTAAGAAGAAAGGAACAGAAATGGGACAAAAAAAGAAAAAGAGCCTTTCACGTAGTTCAGATGACTGAATACAACATTCCATCTTGGGATGTAGTTGAACAACAGCCTATGCTCAAGCATGAAGTATGAACGATATCATAGCTTTTATAGCCAGATGACAGCCAGTGCAGCACCCCATATAAACACAAAGAAAGTGGGGGAGATGTATCTGGAGCACAGAGTATCTGTGTAAGTCTCTTTGATGTATTACTGAGCTAATACATAAGCTCAAGGCCATCTGGGGGAGCCCAAGGTGACATCAAAGTGATAAGCACGAGGCAGGTGTATCCCGTCGGGGTACTTCACACGAAAGCTCCGCAGGGTAGTAAGTAAGCATAGCTGATGTGTACCTCACAGCAAGTGTGAGTCATGGCCTTACCGGGAAACTGACCACTGTATGGTATTGGTAGTCGTCACCAGTTGGATTGAGGATAGCTACACTGTTTACCTGAGAAGTACATGGAACCAGAAGGAGGCATGGGGCCATTATGTACTGAGTTACAACCTTCGAAAAAGGCCATCTCGTCACCAGTATGGGTTAGATCTAAAATGCCCCCCAAAGTCTATTTGAAAAGTGATTGGATCCTGGGGTGCTACACTCATCAGTGATTCACTCATTGTTGAGTTCAGTCTCTGAATGTGCTGTTAGGAAGTGGGGACTAAACGGAAGTGGTCCACTGGGGGTGTGCCTGGAAGGGTGTATTCTTGTCCCCTGCTCCTCCCTTCTCTATTTCCTGGCTGCCATGGGATGTGCAGCTGTCCTTCGCCAGGAAAGGAGACAGCTAACTCGGGAATGAACTTGCTGGAAACAGCGAGCAAAATTAAACTTCTCCTCTTTTAAGATGCAGCTGTCAGGTGTTCCGTCCCAAAGACAGGAAAGCAGACTAAGGCACCCACTTGCTGCTGTCTGAAGGTGCTGAGGTTTGTAATGGTGTGGAGCCAAGACTGGAATGTGATGTGAGGTTTAGGAAAGAAGCCTGTTAATGATTTCATATATGATGGATGTGACCGCAAATCACACAGTGGAAATCAGTTTGTGTCCCAATTAGCTGATTTGTAGAACTTCATTATATTAAAATGTTAAATTGTGTGTGTGTGTGTGTGTGTCTTTGTGTCTCACAATAAAGGGAAATCAAAGTGCCGCTCATGCTCACTTCTACTCTATTTTATTCACATACAGGACAAATGTGACGGGACTAGATTTGCCAGGTTATAAAATATAGTTCTCTGTCACAATTTCTGTGTGTGAAAGTTCCAATAGAGCTAAAGATAGCTCATTGAACATGCTCTCTCACCCTTTTTTTCTTTGCCTTTCTGGCAGTCAGGATGGTAATTATAATCCCTATTACTTTTGAGAAACTTTCTCTTCCACCCACATGACAGCTGACTCTCCAGGCCCTCTGTGAGTAGCTCAGGATTAAAGGAAGAAAGTTTCCCTCTATCCCAACTCTCCCTCCCTAATGATTTTACTCTGTCCTTTTCCTGGTGGCAGTAATGACACTGGATTTCTCTTTTCTCTCATCACAGTCATCAAAACAGGATACTCTGGATGTCTGGGTGTAACAGAAATGGGAGGTCTCTTCACTGATTTTTATCTGAAGTCATTGACCGAGGGTCCAAAAGACACTGGCGGTTTCTGACTTCTGTGATCCAGATCCTTGTGTGTTCAAAAGCAGTTTTGCCTTCCTTTTGCCTTGGTCTGTGTTTCTTCAAAATGCATATTTAAAGATTTTATTAGGAGAACTCTTCCAATCAAAATATTATCTAAAAAAGTGTAAATTAAGCTAAGTAAAATATTTTAAAATAAAATGTTAAACCCTCAATGTTTCCTTGTCTTTCATTACTTTCACGTCTTTGAATAGCATCAGTTACTTACTTTGTAGGATGCTCTCCATGTGGGTCTGATGTTTTCTCATGATTAGGAAATACTGGTAGAAATGCTGTTGTGGCTTGTACCTAGACATCCCCCTAAAGCCTCACGCAGTCATAGGTGGGGGGTTAAAGGAGGCGGGATTGGGTGTGTATGGGTGGGGATAAAGGCTGTGATACTGAGATTGAGGAGTGGGTAATGGAACTCCCACCCTGGATGTGGGAAGGATCAATCAACAGGCTTCCAGCTTTGATGGAAGATAAAGGGAGAGAGGGAAGGCAGGCTTGCTGCTGCTGCTGCTACTGCTGCTAATGCTACTTGCTACCTCCTGCGTAGCCTGCCATGCACTGTTTCTCCTTTTGGATGCCCCTCGGCCATGCTACATTGCCTTGCAGTCACCCAAATATGGATCGAAACCTCTATACACTGTGGGCCGAAATAAATTTTTCCTCCTTTAACTTTGGGTGCTGGGTATTTGGAACCAGCAATGAGAAAAGTAATGAAGACACACGCCAAAAGTAGGACAAACGCTATGTCCTTCTTAGCGTAACAAATGAAGAACTGCATAAATTTGACATATTTTTCCCCCAAGTAATAGTGATTTAACTGGCCTCACACAATAGGTGTGGCAGGTCTTTTGACCTATCTTTTTATTGTTGATCTTTACCTTAGTCCCTCGTTTAGGGTGGTATTTGGCCGGTTTCTCTATTAAAAAGTTACAATTTTTTTCTTCATCGTTATAAAATATCTTGGTGAGATACATAACAGAATTATTCTGGTTCTGAGTGAATTTCCACACACTATTATTAACACCCCTGGGAGTAATCATAAGATTGACACTATGGTGTTTGCCTAATAGAGACTTAATATTTTCCGCTTTCATTGTTAGTTGAAATTCTTTCCTAAGAAATAACTATCCTTTTTCCTTATTTAGCTAGTTATTACATTACATTACTAATCAGTACCGGCTCCTTGATTTATTTTTATTTTAGAATTTAAAATCTAATATTATCTTTACTTGTTTTATAGCTAAGATTGTTTGGAAGTAATTTATGTTGGATTTTGAGTTGGGACAAACTCCACACTACTTTCTGCCACCACAAGATTTTCCAGGCTTATTTGTATCTTTCTTAAGCCGTCCTTGAGTTCACTGTTGCACCAAGGAGTACTAGGTACTATTTCTGGAGAGTGATTTTAGTAACAAGAACTGAGCATTAAATTTGTTAATTGCTACTGGGTTGTCATTGTTGCTATTCATTAAGGGAGAACCAGAAAGTTCGTGTCATATATTGTGACAAACACAAATTAATAAAGATCTATATTTCTGTATATATCTTTTTGTGTTTGGATAAAAAGTTATGAATTTAAACTTACTGATATGTCCAAAGAAATTGTTGCAGATTGAAGTAGGCTAAGGAGAAATAGCTAAATACACTATAGATATTGGCTAGGTTTCTAGATAGGAAAAATATACATTAATAGAAAATCTGAAGAAATTACAATAGTCAATGACTTAGATAATACTGTACAAGTTTTAGGTTCTCATTTTGATAATTGTACTATTACTACAAAATGTGTAACATTAGAGAAAATTTTATGAAAGGGGTAAATGGTAATATTTTGTACTATTTTTACAACTTTTCTATAAGTCTAAAACCAGTTCAAATAAAATTGGGGAAAACTGATCAAA
This sequence comes from Fukomys damarensis, assembly GCF_012274545.1. NCBI lineage: Eukaryota > Metazoa > Chordata > Mammalia > Rodentia > Bathyergidae > Fukomys > Fukomys damarensis. The sequence goes on from NW_022900923.1 coordinate 36,537,373, forward strand.
AACAGTAGTTAAGCTAGTATTTCTCAAATTTCTTTGAGTATGTAATTTAGTTTTCCAAGGCAAGTATTAACATCCATCCAAATAATTTAATTCTGCCTTGGAACTCAAATTTGGCAGTTGTATGATGACAAAACTACCATTTATTTACCACACACACAAATTAATCACACTGAACTCTCACTTAATGTGTTCATGTGATACTTGCAGATTTTTCAAAATTCCCACGCAATCTCTAGTAAAATAATTATTTTTCAAGACCTAAAATTTACTGAAGCATAAATATAACTATACAAAGTTGAATGCAACCAGTTCTCTACAACTTTGCAAATAGTTTGTTCTTGACAAGGGGTACAATAAAAGTTTGAAAGCTATGGGAAAGTACTATGAATCAAGTATTCTGAAATTTTCTTCCATTCTTAGGACATCAATTACTTTTGAAACAATAAATAAAACTTAATCACTGGTGTTTATAAGTTAATTTTCTTCTCACAAACCAATACTCAGACCTACTACTTTATTCCATTGGCACCGGTGAAGATAACATACTTTCCCAGTAAGGTAATGAAACACTTTTAATGAAATAACCACTCTTGAGGAACATATTTACAAAATTACAATTTAAAATTGGTTCTGCTAAAATGTCAAAGTTAGACTTTACTCCCGTTTATAGATGTAAGGACAGCAACATTGTTTCCCAAATTTTTTATATGAATAAGGCCTAAAACTTTTCCCACTTCATCCTACATGCATATAGTTTGGGGTTGCTTACTGGGTCTATCAACTATCTCTCTTGCCTACTTCCAACCTCTCAAACTTGACATCAATTTGGAAGGGTGATTTTGATACTTATATGTTATGGCTTGTATCAAGATGTTCCCCCAGCTGGGGATTAAACTCAGTGGTTCCACCACCTGCTTCACAAGTGCAAAGTCCTGAGTTTGATGCTCGTCACCAAAAAAAGAAAAGAAAAAAAAATTTGGGCCAGGGATTTAGCTCAGTGGTTGCGGCACCTGATTCGCAAGCTCAAGGATCTGAGTTCGCTTCCTGGTACCAAAAAAAAAAAAAAAAACATGTTCCCCCAAAGCATTCATAGGTGAGCCTTTCTGAGGTGGTTGGATCTAGAATGCATGATACTTGGATTAAGGATGTGTGATTGCTAAGTGGGTTTAGCTGAGTTTTGCGTAGAGATGACGGAAGTCCCACCTGGGTATGGGTGCAACCAATCAATAGGCCTATTGCCTGGATGGAATATAAAGGGAGAGAGAAAAGACAGGCTTGCTGCTTCCTTCCTGCCTGCCATACCATGTACTGTTTTTCCTGTGCAAATCCCCTCTGCATATTGCCCAGCCAGTCATCAAGGGACTGAAACCTCTATAAACTGTGAGCTGAAATAAACCTTTCCTCTAACTTTGGGTAGTGGGTATTTTGTTTCAACAATGAGCAATAAGTGACTGAGATATTACAGAATCTGACTGATATAGACGCACAGCACCAATGACAGAATGAAAGACAACTCACTACGGTTGGCCATGGCTCCATAATCTCAAGAAATCCTTTATTTCATTGCATGGTTCCATTGCTCTGAATATTTATATGCCACTGAAAGGCAATTCATGTAATTATGTTCTCAGTGTAGATTACTTCATCATTTCAGACCACATACTGGTCGAAATTTGAGAGTCTTAGAACCATTCAATGATAGCTTACTTGGAGTGACAGCCAATATCCATACAATAGTGTGTAAAAGTCCAAATGACCTGGGGCCATTTCTCTCCACATCTCAGCTTTTCATACTTGTGCCTTTCCTTAACCTACTGTAGCTGCAATGGACTACTTACTTTTCTTCAAATCATCAGAAGTGTTTTCTTGCATCTCACAGTTTCTGCTTTTCCCTCTACCTGAGAATTCATATCTCAGATACTTGAATGGGTACTTCTTTAATTCGTTCAGGCCCTTGATGAAATATCAATTCCATAATGAGTCTATCATGTCATTTAAATTAGATCAGCTGTTGCACCCATCCCTGCTTGTCTTTCTCTACTTTATTTCTCGCCAAGGCACTATTACCTCCCAAAGCTATGTATAAATTTTATCTGTATTCTTCTTTATTTTGATTTATCTGTCTCAATTAAAATAAAGGCCCCTTGCAAGCAGGGATTTTTCTGTTGGTTTAACTCTCTGTATCCATAACATCTGGTATGGTTAGGCAACATATTTAACATTTAATACATAATTTCAGAACTAATGGAAACAGTCACAAATTAGGTAAAAATTATTATCTCAGCTTTCCACATAAAGTGGCTGAAAATTAAAATGAGCATGTAATTGACTCAATATTAGTTGGGTTTAGCAGTTAGTGAGTCAACTATTTTGGCCTGCCAAAACTGGTGTTCTTTCTTCCTTACTACATTTCCTTCCTAAATTCATGAATTCCACCTACAGCATGAACAACAGAAGACAGAATTTTGTTTGTAATTGGGACATATGGTTTTCAAAGAGTTTAATTTTAGTTATCATTTTAACAAAAGAAGTTTCTCAATCATACATTCTATAATAATAATATACCTGTTCTTGTTTTTGAAACATAAACATTATAGTACTCCAGGTAATTATCAAAATAACAATGCAAGAATTATACTGCAGGTATATTTGATATTTCCTTATTTTAATTGTGGCAATTGTTACATCCTAGATTTGCGTTCTTTGTTTAATGACTAGTAATGACTTTCATGGTCATTTCCACATAAAATTAGGCAATCAAAGTTAATTGTACGACTCAGTATAGCCTCTCTTAAGTTCCTTTGCTGTTTCTTCCATTTAGCTGATGTATAACCTAATGATTGAACAGGAATAAGTATCCAAATTTAAATAAATATGTGTGCATATTTGTACTGTTAACAGATATAACTAGGATCAATCTCATATTTTAATACAAAAAAATATAGTTACATCCTTAACGAAAAATTTAAAGACACAAAAAGCCAGGCATGGTGGTGCATTCCTGTAATCCCAGCACTCAGGAGGCAGAGGCAAGGGGATCGCTGTGAGTTTGAGAACAGCCTGGCTACATAGTGAGATGCTGTCTCAAAAAAAAAAAAAAATTGAAAGACTTTGTCACTATATATGTAATTTTTAATTACAATTGTTACTTTATGTCAGAGCAACAAAACTTCATTGGCTACTCCAAAATATCTCATAAAGCACTTCCTTTTATTTCTCTTCCAAAAAAGCTTGGGCTCAAATATTTGATGTCTCAGGACGCCTTCACTAAATGTGTCAGAATTAAAAGAAATACAAAGAGCTCTGATGACCTTGCTGATTCCCAGAATGTGCAACGTGTAACATGAATGTCACCCCCACTCTCAGTCACTACCTGTGATGTTAATGAATCAGACACTTTATGAACTATTATACTGTTCCTTATTACATGTTAGTAAAATTAACAGAAATCATCTTTTTCTCATCCATTGCTTTGTAAGGAAAAACAATTTTCTTTATCAGGTGTAGATATTTAATCGCTGGATTCTGTCCCCCACTCTCCGCTTGCAGTTTTAAATCTTTCTCTTTAGCAGTATTTACCTCAACAGTGAGACTTTAAAAGCCAGCAAAAATAAATACATTCACATAAATAAACAGTGGGGATGAACTCTTTAATTAGTAAAATCAAATTTGTCTCCATCCATTCTAATCTGTCATCAAAAAATTTTGTAGGCTATTCAGAAGTCAGCTCTTTTGAAAATCCTCAACACAGATAAGAATTAAAAGCAAAATATGTAACAAAAAAAAGCCTCTCATGTTTTTTATACACTAGCATATCATCATTTCCTTTCTCAGGCTCATAAACACACCTAACAAAGTGACAGTCTCTGAAGTGTTTCATTTTCTTACTCATCTTTACTTAAAATGAGATAGTTTCTATTGCTCAATTTTTTTTTTTCCAGAGGTTCCTAGATATCAGCGGCTTTGTTTTCTCAGTCTCCAACAAACTAAAAATGTATATGGGTAACAATCCAGTTCGTCTTACGTGTTCTTATTACTTTATATCCCATTATACTATATGCTTTGTCACCAGGCAAAATTGTGTCAGTAAAAATAGTTACAATTAGTTATATAATGTAATTTAGCTTCAGTCTATGAATTGTGGGAAATACTATCACTGGTGGATCTCCTTTTCTCTTTTGTATTCATGAAAATAGATTTGGACTAGATATTCAGAGGTATAGTTGTATAATCCGCTATGAAGATGGTATGGCAAAATAATGAGCACAAAAGGGAGGCTTTTCTGACTGCATTTAATTGGTGTCTAAACAATCTTGCAGTACTTTAATTGCATGAAAATGCTGATTATATTTCGCAAAGAAGAAAGAATTTCATTTATGTTTTTGTTGCAACTTTTCCACTGCACAAATTAAAGGCTTGTCAACGTACAGGATAGAAATACTTCTATTCAGAACTTGAGAAAATTGCTCCTGGGAAATTCTTACTGTCTCTACAGAACAGAAATTCTACTGGAAGAAAAAAATAGTAAAATATCACTGGGCATTTGCTATGTTTATGCTTTTACCAATTCACTCCACCTACTACAAATCCCAAGGAAGAATTTTGCTCGTCCTGGATTTATTCCTCTTGGCTCCTCACTTAAATAACCATCAATTAACTGGTTCAATGTAAAGAAGCATAAACACAAGCACAGTACCCAGTGGGATTTACTGAAAACATCAACACTTGTCTGAAATACCAAATTAGGAATAGAGAAAGGAATGAAATGTAGTGCATTTGTTTCTTTAATTAAGAGCAGGGATTATCTTCGCTCCTTGTATTTCCTAGATCCCAAAAGTTTAAAACAATTCTGCATTTTGAGAAACTGTCAAAATAAACAAAAACGTTCTTAAGATACAATGTTCTTTCACATACTTTTAAATACATATGGAAGCATTTATTATGCACTATTTTTACAATTACTTTTAATAATAAAACTTAATTCTGAAGTTAATTGCATACAAAAAACTTACCTTGGGTACATAAAAAATCGACTTTAATATACTAGTGACTGTTAGAATCACTCTTTTAGAAGTTTTGTGCAATAAGAATTAACCTTGAAAATGAAAACCATGCCCCAATCCTAGACCTAACAGTTGAAGTTGACTAGAAATTAAGATGCAACAAATTATTTCAAGATTACTGAAAAAGGACAGCAAATCACTATTAATTTTCTATGCTTGAACCCCTTAAAATATCTACATCTATCACACAAAGGTAAGTCACACAAATGTAAATATAGTTACTTGTCTAGCTGAATACTCTGGCTTACATGTTTCTAAATCACATGACTGTGCCTACATTATTATTAAGTAAAATATATTGTTATTTTAAAGAAAAAAATTATACTTACTGCCCTCTAGAGGTGTGGACCAGTAGTGTAATAAGTGTAGAGGTGGCAGGGCATATACAGTTTAAAGCTAACATGGCGTATTTAAACTCTTCTTCACAAACGACATGATCTGTTTAAAACAAAATAGATCAGTTAGGATAATTTGCCTTGGGAGATTTTTTTTTGGGGGGGGTACCGGGGATTGAACTCGGGACCTTGAGCTTGCGAGGCCAGCTCAGAAACCACTGAGCTAAACCCCCAGCCCTCATCTTTCTATACTTCGTCTGTATAAGAGGAAGTGTAGCTAGGCTTGGGGTAGAGTCGCGAATATGCATCTGATAAATTACTAAGTCTCCTTTAGTTCCGTTCATTCTACCATAGGAAAAACAGTAACACCGCACTGATTTTCCAAATTCATAACCACACCATATTGAACTTAAAAGGTGTGTGAACAATATTTGCATACAATAAAAATAAGAGCTTTTGTTCTGTGAAAACAACTAAAATATTAATAAACAAAGATTAATGCTAAAATAGATTGAAGTAGAAAGTACGCTGTATATTCAAGATCCGAGGGTATAAGTTCAAAAGACAGTAGCTCAAATAAATGGTAACTAAAATTCAGTGAAGTAAAAACAACAGCGTGTGCCAGAGATGACGGCCCCTGTGGGGGGATGCAGGTCGCACCTACAGGGGATGATGAAACTGAGCCCAGGAATATGATTGTCTTAACGGGGATGAGGGGTCAAGAAGCCAGTTATTTGATTTTCTGCAGAAGTCACTTTTAGAAAAGCGAATAAAGTATTGCGTATTTTAAAAACTAAAGCTTCTTTCTTCAGTAAGCAAATACAACTTGTATTTGAAATCAAGTAGTGTACATTCCAAATTCTAAGAAAATATATTCTTAGGCAGAAAATAGCCTTTTTAGCTAAAGTGAGGAATCGGAGATTGAAGACGTCAGTGAGTCAGATCTGTAAGCTGAACTCAAACACTGTATAATTTAGGAATAAATAAGAAAAGATTGCTTGAAAAACAGTTTGGCAAATGCCCTGTCTATATCAATAATGACCTTAGTCTTGTTTTTATAATTTGATATACGGAGGATCGCATTGTTTTTCTTTTGCCTTTAATTGCCTTATTTTTTACAATTTTTCTTTTCACTTTTCATGGAAAAAATTACATACTATAGTTACATCTGGGAAGTAACTTTCAGAAACACCTAGAGTATTCTAATATATGTCTCCTTCTCCCCCCAGCAATATGTTATAAAATCTTTAAGAAAATTCTCAAAAATATAACACCATGACACTCAATGTCTTTCAGGAAACACAAGCAGATTCTAAATCAAAAATTGAAATTGAAGAAATATACTTAATATATACCAAAGAACAGTGTATTTAAACCACGGCTTTAATATTTCTCCAAATAATTTTTGAGTGTGAATGCCTAATCTCTGAATATCATGTAAGAAACTGCTAAATGCAGACTGTTGTTACTTTAGACTCATATGACAGCATCACGAGACCCATAAGTTTGACCCAAAAATCAGAACATAGTAAGGGTGACGTCTCACATAAAATACACCTTACACTATTTTAGAGTAACGCACACAGAAATAAAAACGTTTTACTTGGAATTTTGTGACTTATTAATATAAATTTAAGACATTTGATTACTATTTACTACCAGTGTAAACACCAATTTCTGGCACAGTTGTTGGTACAAGTATCTCTCTCTTCCATCCTGTCATCTGGGTCTTCATACTTGAGAATTTCCATATTGAACAACATGCTTCTTTATTGTTATTTCCCTTTTCTTTATGATTTATATTATAGTTGGGATATTATTTATTTTAGGAACTGTATAGGCATATTTACTGAATTTCATTCCAAAAAAGTAAGAAAGTGTTGCAAAAATATTTATTGGAAAAAGGATGTAATGCACAAGAAAGAAGGAAAATTACTGTCTCATAAATGAGTTAGGTATATAACTATTACAAAGTTCCTTGTTAAACAAAAAATAAAGTCAGTACTCTTCATTTTTCATTTAAAAAATCTGCTTAATCTTTATGGATAGCAGACACAGGAAAAGGGTGATGACAGACTATGCAGATGGATAATAGCCTTCATTAGCATACATTACAGAAAGCTGTAACTCAATCTGCAAAATGGAATTGATTATGTCTCTAGATCTCTCCTTTCAGGTCTAAATACATCCTTCCTCCTGGGGCAATTTTTAATACTAACCACCAACCTCTAAGCTGAATTTTAAAAACTGAAAAAATTTTTAAAAACTGAAAATTTTAGAAACTGAAAAAATGAATTTTAAAAGCTTGGTGTTTGAGTAGTTTTGCAGCATGCCCAAGACCCTGGGTTTGACACCCAGCATCACAAAAATAAGTAAATAAATACATCTTTAAATGTGACTTTACCCCTCATTTCCCAATGTCACATGGCAGCCAGAGTTTACTGATTATACCGTTCAAGTTTTCTAACCCATCCACTTCCATTCTTATTACAGGTTTCTAAACTTCAGCCATATTTTCTAGGATCAGATATCAGATTTCACAATAAAAATATTACTTCAATATTAGAAAGATAATACTTCATCTACCAGACACTGTAAAATACATTCAGTAAATAACCAGTTAGGACACTATTATTGTTAGATGAAGAATTTTTTAATTGAAAAAATTAAAATGAAATACTTTCACGAGTGCAGACACTGCCATTAAATTATTTCAAGTTAGTTTATATTTTACCATCAACAAGAGTACAAAGGTATTTCATTTTTCAGAGTTTGCTGGATTTGGGAAATACTGCTAAAAAAATATGGACTATAATTCAAACTCTGATCGTCTTTCAACTAGGTTAATTTCAATGGTTTCCTAACTTCCTGTCTCCCAATTCTCCAATATTCCACCGATGGTACTGCTGACACTGTGCTGTCCAATTCATTACCGACAAACTACTATGAACTGTTCAACAAATTAAAATTAAATACAAATGAAAAATCCAGTTTCTCCATCATACCAGCCACATTTCAAAAGCTCAGTAACATCTGTCACTACTGGTTACAATATTAAACATTTTCATTATCATCAGTACTTTTATTGGAGAGGGCCAGGGTTTAGCTCAGTGGTGCCACACCTGCCTAGCAAGCACAAGGTCTTGAGTTTGATTTCTAGTAACAAAAATAAATAAATAAATAATAAAAACTACCTCTATTGGATACTGCTGCTTAATCTGGCAAATGGGTTTTTGACTTTTCATAAATTATGAAACATCCAGGATATATTTCAAACTCTTCAAAATTTCATTCATAGTCAAATTTGAGTAATCTTACAAGCACAATGAACCATAATTTCGATGAACATTTCCAGTCATATTGCAGGAAAAAATTGTTTATTAGTAACAACAGAAGAAAATAGCAGAACTTATGGATATAAATGCAGGTTGGAGAGATGTGTTAGTGGAAGTTTATGACAGTTAAGTTTCCCTTCATATGGCTCTATTTTTGTTGTTGTTGCTGTTTTCAGTGAAATACATGGAAATGATTAGAGGAGGTTGAAAATTTGAGGTGACAGGTAGTCTTTTACATGCTTGCCTCATTAAGATATGTGGAAGTTAAATTTAAGTAAACAGCATGTGACTTTTTGACAAACGTCCAACTAATGTTGGGCGTGTTAGCAGAGGCTAAATTATAGGCGTGCAGCACAGTGATGTGCTTGGTGCACCATGGAACTCAAAGGCTAAGAAGGAAAAGCAGGACCTGAAGTACTTAGTGAGAGTAATTTGATAAGATCAGTGACTTTCGGCCATCAGGATGGTCAAAAGGTAGTTGTGGTTCGGTATGAGAGGGTATTAATTAGAAAGATAGGAGGTGGTGGTAAAAGAAGAAGATATTAGAATTGGAAGTGATAGAGGGCTTTCATTTATTTCTAGTGATATGACCGAGAGTAGATTATCATCCCGGAAGTAGCTACAGACCTAGGATGGTGGGCAAAAATGGAAATGATAGAAACATATGTCTACAATTCTGAAAGGATTAATTTTCATGGATATCAGTCAGGATTATCAAACATCACAAAGAAGCATAAATAGAATGACAGTGAGCAACAAGTAGATTGAGAGATTTTTCTGGTTAATCCAATAATTACATTTCCTTTTCAAAACATTTCAACTTATGAAACAGTAATCTAGGCCGGGGATTTAGCTCAGCGGTTCGGTGGCCTGCCTTGCAAGCACAAGCACCCGAGTTCAATCCCCGGTACCAAAAAAAATAAAATAAAAAAATAAAGGAAAGAAACAGTAATCTAGTTAGAAATAGACGACTAAGTCATAAAAAATCTAGGAATTATAGAACTGCATTATGTAGGAATAAATTCATGACCTAAACTGCTATTTTGCTCTCCTATCCATTTTCCCCTCTGCATGCAGCAACGACATACCTTAGAGAGACAACTGGATTAGGCGACTGGAAAAGGCATGAACACTAATGTACATGGACAGTATCTCACTGACTTAGGTCAGGTACATATGGAGAGATAATCTAAGGTAAGAATCAGATTAATTTTCAAGAAGAAAGTTCTGTGAAATAGGACATGGTTTGCTTGCAATCAGAAATCTAGTGGAGTCCTGAAATATGAATGCTTACGGAACTGAAAAAGTGCACTGCTACTCTAAACAGCAGCAGACAGCACTCTTTCACAGCCTTGAACAAAGCTCTTCTTTTAAGACTTCTCAGCAGTAAAGCCAGATCTATAGCAAGAATCAGATCCGCCTGCTGGCTCCCTTACTACCCAAACTTGTTTTAGATGATGCTAAGGTAACTGTCATTACAAATCAAAAAGTCATACAGGCAGGGGAAAAAAGGTCAGTAAATAAAGAAAATTTAAGAAGGGGCTTAAATAGGAGCTCTGAGCAGAGTTTTGTCACATAGAGGTACCAGAAAATCTCTACTCCAATTTCAACTTAAGCGGAGACTACAGAGAATACTGAACAGGGAACACAGATATGAATAGACAAAAGAGTGACTTTCCAAAAGGAAGACCTTATTGCCTTGGAAGTTTCAATAATTAATGTGCTACATGGCAGGCTTTAACTGCTGTGGATTTCTCATTTTTTTCCAAAAAATATTTTCTTATAAATGACTTGCTCTTCTACTGTATGTCTATATAGAGTGGTGCTAGTGGGAACAGTTACCAAATATACGAATATTTACCTTGCCAGATTAGAAACCATGTACGTGTAAAACTGACATCTGCACTCTGAGCTGGATGGAGCTTTTGTTAAGACTCGAGTATTTTTCATAAGGGGTGGATAAATATCTTCAACACAAAAACATAGGCATCAATTTCTGAGTGTTCAAATATGCAAACTGTGGCTGAAACTATCTCCTCCAGTACCTAATACTCCTTTTAGTAGTAGTGGTTTTTATTTCCTATAACCCCCATCCCCGTAATTTGGCTGGATGTTTGGCTGCTTTGGTAGAAATGATGTTACCAACTTGCCTTTTCTAGATAGATGTGGTCACATGAGTAGGATTTGTCTGATTAGAAATGGGCAAAAATGTGGAAATTCTGACTTTTTCTTTGTGAACAAAACAACTTTCTTTGAACACTTTTCTTCTTTTTGGTGGTGCATTACTGCAGCAAAAGCCCAGCTTTGGTTATGCAATGATAACCCATTATCATAAATCAAATTTGCCCACATTTTCTCAGGTTTTCTTATTTCCTTTCTTTGTTGAATACAGCATTTCCTATTTTAAAATTGTACTTGTAAGTCTCTGCTTGTTTTAAATCTCTCTCCACTGTCGTCAATTTATAATTCGGAAGCACATACAATCAAGTGTTGATACTACTGAATGTGCCAGGTCACCGACAAATTTCTTGGTCCCTCTGAGTCTAACTTATTTTACCTCTAACATATCATTAACATTGGTATTTACTGTGTAAGTCTTTGCAAGAAAAAAGCAGACAAACTACAAGGTGCTAATCAGATTTCTAAACATATATCATCACACTCATGCATAATTACAAACAAAGATTTCAATAAACTCTCTTGAACAGTGACAATAAAAGAAGTGACAACATGACAGTTTCATCATTATGCAATTAAAATGTAATCTGTTTTGAAAAATTGTTGAATTTTGCATGCAGTCACGTTACACCTGAATATGTGTCTAAATAGTCTGAAAATTCTGCATTTTGGATCTAAAAGGTCCTTCGAAGGTCAATGTGTTAAATGATTGCCACCCAGCTTGGTGCTATGGGGAAAGGGGGGCTGACAGAGCTTTAAGTCACCGGAAGGGTGCCAATATAAGGGACTGTGGGACCCAGCCTTCCCCCTTTCTCTTATTCTTTGCTTCCTGAACACAAAGTGAGCAGTTTTGCTCTTCTGTGCTCTCCCACCATGACCTACGGCTCCACCCAAAGCAAAAGGGCCAACAGAGGATCATGAACTGAGACTTCTAAAACTGTGAGACAAATTTATCCTTTTCTCTTTTTAAGTTGACTATCTTACGTATTTGGTATAGTAATATAAAACTCACCAACATAGTAAGGATGGACTCAAAACTGTTAATAGTAACAAGTTCAGCGTATGGGAAACAAGCTTGGGAAGTTGTAACATTTAGTGTAGTAGTTGTGTGTGACTGCTGAGTTTCCTTTTTATTGTTATTTTTATCATTTTCAATTTGAAAGCTTTTAAAAACGATTATAATAGATAATTACTTTTCATAAGTGAGAGTATATTTTTGTACCGGAGATCAAACTCAGGACCTTGCATTTTTGAGGCAGGCTGCTGAACCACTGAGCTAAATCTCTGACACAAGAATATGTTTTTAAAATGTCTACATCATAGTATTTTCTGAGCTCTTGTACGGCTGAAAATGCTGGAAGCTTCTTCCACACAGTTGCTAGGTAACAGTTCTTTGAAAAGCAGTAAACAGTGACACGTGCAGTAGACCAATCCAGTCCTGGATTTTATTTTTTATTTTTTTAATTGACTTTATTGGCACATTGTAGGTATACAGTACAGTTACATTCACTATTGGGATCTTGTACCTTTACATGACAGGTCTTGGTTCTCATTTTTTCCCTTGTCCCTGCCCTCCCTCCACCCCTTGGAGTTTAATTTACAGAGGCAAAATATCCTTTGGAAATGATCTTGTGAACCACAACTCTAAGCAGGGTTGCTTTAAAAAGCTGAATGTTACTCATTTTTATTTTATGGAGGAAGTTATTAGACTGAAGAAATTTTATTAAATATCACATGTGTCCTTGGCTTATTAGATTCTGTTTATAAGCAATACTGTGTTGACTTGTATGAAAATGCATTTTCCTAACATGAGAATAGATAGCATTCAACAATCCAGTGATTTTTATGTTGATCCATTCGTAAATCAATAAACTAACCAATCTGTTGGGATATGCACGTGAGCATGCAAATACATCATAAATTTTACCAATTCAAGTACTGTGAGACACTCAGGCACTAAATGGCTAAGAAAAAATTTAAGTAAACTTTAAAAAATCATATGGTTTCCAAAATCTATATATAAGAATGCTTATTTAACATGGACTCTAACCTCGTTTGCAATTGGAAATATTCTGAAAAAACAGATATATTCTCCTACAGTAATATTGTATATACAATCACGTTTGTATTTTCTAATTGCCTACATATTTATTTTAATGATATAATTTTTTTGAACTGGGAATCAAACTCTTGAGCTCTTGAGTTTGCAAGGCAGGCAATGGCATCACTGAGCTAAATCCTTGGCCCATAATGATATAATTTTTTAATGTATCATACTAATTCAATGGTCAAAGGGGGAGTCCAATTTCCTGCGTCCTAGAACAAAACAGCTTTAACTTCATTACCCTTTTTTATATTTCTTAGTAAAACAGTAGGGTTTTTTTTTGTTGTTGTTAATTTTATTGGGACATTTTAGATATACATAGTGATCATATTCATCATAGGGAATTTGTACCTGTATACAATATATTTTGATTCTTTTTTTCCCAATCCCTTCCCCTTTCAAAAAACAGCAGTTTTAATATTTATTTGAAAAATTATTTTCTTCAGAGCTCTGATTTGAGTTCTATCAAAAGTATTTTCTTTCTAAATTGTAATACTATAAAATATAGTCATTAAAGCATCTATTAATAATAATATGGTAAGCACTATTTCATCTTTCATATCTGATACCTATCTATATATACATACACATACATACAATATTAAACTTAATAAAAAGTTCTATGGTACATATGGTTACATAGCTTTCAGATAAGCAATCAAATATTTAAAGCGGTAATATATCTTGCCTAAATATATCATTTATTTAAATTCACACATCTCCAAAGTTCTACAAAGTTCTACAACTCTAAATTTGATTAACTGAGCAATTAAAATAGATAACAGAGTTCAAAACTTTTTCCTTGTTCTGAAACCACTTTAAAATCAGTACTTCCTAACAGATGAACAAATCACAACAGCAGCCTCTAAATAAAACTGATGATTGAGGGAACCAGCCCACTATTTCCCCAAATGCTCCTTATGTAATGGGAAAGCTTTGGAGAAATGTAGGCAAGCTTGTCCTCAAAATCAGTTTTATTCCTTTTTGATCACAAAAAAGCAAAATTGTATCTGAGATAAAATCATTTCAGTGACTGACTCAAAGGGGTTTTGCAAAATCTCTAGATTTTTTTTTTTTTGTGGCAAATAAATATTGTAGTGACTACTGAAAAGGAAATAAGTACAAATGCCAAAAGAGTATATAACAGGGCATTTGCCTGCTTCAGGAGAATAAAGAAAGCACCACTGAAGAAATAATGTTTAAAATAAGTTTTAAGATAATGAAGGATAAATCAGTATAAAGGCAAAAAAAAAAAGTGTATAGACATAATTTTCTCAAAAATAAATTTGGAGATGGAGATGTAGGACGACATTTAAATGTTTATGAAATAAAGATGTGAAGATTGAGGAAAGAAAAATATTGCAAGGTTTCTGACAAAATATGAACCAGTGAGGTCCAGCATGGAAATGAGAATTCCTTCAATTATGAGGTAAAAAAACAAACAAACAAAACAGGAAGTGGCAAAACAAAAATAAAGTAACACTGGGAAAATACAGTTGTAAAGTTTGAGTTACTTTTCATATGTTGGCTCCATATATCTTTGAAAAATATGTACACATGAGATAAAATCTGAAACACTAATAGCAAGAGTAAGAAAGTGATTTTAAAAAAAAATTCTCAATGTGAAGGGCCATGCTGAGCTGCCTGAATGTGCATTTGTGGTACATGGGTCTGACCCACTGCGTGGTTTTTCTTTCCAGCAGCGCTTAGTCAGGAAGAGGAAAAGAACTGAGGCAAAGAGAGTCCATACTGATGATGTGTTAGAGAAATGCTTATGTTGTCAAGCTATGTACAGTGAAGAATAGGCTTCTTTTCTTTGTAATTTCCAAACCCACTGCAGGCGTGTGCAATTCTATTCCATATGACTGGTATATACGCATATGTGACTCACCTAAGATTTTGACATGACCCAGACTAAACTATGCTTTTCAAAGAGACAATATACTGTTTATGCACTTAGCGTCATGCCAAGGTCAAATAGCTGTCGAAGGTTCTAGATAACTGCTCTCACTTAACTCTTGTCAGGTAGTGACTGCTTATGTGCTGAAATGGAGTTGGTTTGGGAGCCTTATTTTGAAGAGCACTGCATTCTCCTCACTCTTGGTGAGGAGATAGAAAACTGTTCAGCTAGTAACAAAGATTTAGTAAGCTAACTCAGAAGAAGATTGGATTTGGATAGTGTAAGGTCTGAATAGTACAAATCAGACTGCAATCATTGGATAATTACAGAGTCTAGATACATCTTCTGCTATGTTATCTTTTTCACTCTAACTCTCAAGGAATTCTCATCAAGTAAACCACCAAATGAATCATTTGAATCAAGTATTCCATGAAGAGCCTGACGCTGACAAAAAAGCAAAATTAAGCAGGAAACCAGTAAACATTACCCTATACGGTACTTGAAGGAACAATGTATTTAAAGTCACATGAGTTTGAATCCCTGTCTTTAAGTGAGTCTTTGGACAACTATGCCTAGTATCACATTAGGTAAACAAGCATAGTTATTTTTAACTATGTTATAAAGCTGTACTTATTATACAGTTAACAATACTATATTTTATACTTGAAATTATCTGGTAGTATATCTCAGTAAATTCTAACCACAAACACAATAAAGGTACTATGTGAGATAAGGACTATGCTAATTAATCCTTTCACAAAATACCTATGAAACCATCATTTTGTGCATCTGAAATTTATTTGTTAATTATTTACATTACAGCTACAAAACCTATTTGTTTCAGATGGAAATAACTCAGGAAATCTAACAATAAATTCCAATACTAAGTAAAGTTTTTCCTTTATAAAAATAGATAAATGGAAATATGTGTTGATATGAACGTATACCTTTCCTTTACCAAAGAGAGAAGCTATGATTTGCTTGATCCTCTCAGACAAGCAACAACCTAAATTCAAATATAGGACCATCATATATAACCCCATAGAGTTATTTTTTGCAGTATTATTACTGTAAAAACTTCACAAGACAAGCAAGCCTCCTAGGCATTTAGGGCCTACTTTTTGGCATTGAAGTATTTGAGTAATTACAACAATCAAAGTTTAATTCTCCCTCTGTCATCTAGTATTAATTGGTTGATGATAAGACAGAGAGATGGATATTCTTAACAGCTGTATATTCATTTACTTATTTGAATAAAGTAATAATTAATATAAATAATAATTTAAATGAATAAATAAATAACTGAAATCTCAGCATCACCAAGGAGGCATATGCAGCTCAAAAGAGATTTGTTAATGCAAAGAAAGGTTAACTTAATGGGGCAGTTGACCCAAGTATTTTGCCTTTCTGGAGCTGACCTTCTGCAGCAAATAATATAGGAATAATATAGGAAATATCAAAGATTGAAAACTGAAGTGAACCATTAGAGGCAATACTACACACTTTTTAAGCAAATATATTCTGAAGACAGAGAATATGGATTCAAGTCCTGATCGCCACTCATAGTATGGAACCATCAGTGTTTTGTTTAACATCTACCTGCCTGAGTTTATTCATCTAAAACTTAACAAAAGACAAGGTCTGGCTGCAGTGCCCAGGTTCTAGCACGATCACTGATTAGTCACTAGTGGGTCTCTCATTCACAGAATAGGGGAGATCTGTGTAACCACTAGGATATTGCAGAAATGACAGTGGGCTGTCCAAAAACACGTCATGAAACACACTGTGGCTTCGGCTTTGTTCTCTCTTGGGTCAGATGCTCTGGGAAAACCTAGATACCACATCGTGAAAACATCCAAGCTGTCCTAAGGAAAGTTATACAAGGCAAAAAAGGAGAGGTCCCCCACTACCAATCGGCCTAACACATCCGTCCCGTGAGTGAACCACCTTGACATCTCAGTGCCCACATCCACCTTTCAGATAACTGCAGACCGACTGATAACTTCACTGCTTCATCACATATACATCCTGGTGGTCACCCTCCCCAAATTACTGACCCCCAGAGGCTGTGCGATAAGAAATGCTTCTTCTTTATACCACCAAGTTTGGGGGTAGTTATGCAGCATTACAAAACTAGCATACTGCCTCAGAAGATTGAAAGAATTGAGTTATCTGATGAAAAATGCTTTCTCATATTGTAAGTACTATATGAATGCTGATGAACCAATTAATACAATAATACAGTATAGTAGTTATATAATGATATATAGTAATAATATTATAGTGATTTTATTGTTTTCTCAGTCAGCAACAGGGCAAATTTTAAAAGGAATCACTGGCCAATTGTACAAGGGTAAATTATATATCTCTGGAGAGCAAGTGAGCTTTCTGAAGTAAGAATTATAAAATCACATATCATTTAGTTTAGAAATGTCACTAATAATCTTCACCTTGGGGACGTTGAAAAATAGATGCCATTTTTTAAATTAATAAATCATTATTTTATTTTCCATTTTTTTAATGGAATGTGAATTAAGATTTTCAAGAAGGAACAAGTTAGCAGATTCATGAGTGTCTGCCTTTAGGATCATTATAAAGAACAGCTCAAGGGTTTGCATGAGAACTTTACATCGATAACAGTACATAAAGTACAATATTACATGAGATTTTATTATAATTCATAAAATCTATGCTAATTTCATATATTCATTCATATACATTAGCTTGTATCAATAATAATGGTTTCAGTTTACATAAACAAATTTTAAGAGTTGACATTCATATAACCTGTATTTCTAATTAAGTAAAATGTCCCCTGATTAGATACAACCATGAACAAATTTTACTAAGCATTAATGGTGATTGGCCATTTGGAACTTTGGGGGAATGTGAAAGTGCAAAAATCTATAAAATTTTAAATAGCCATCATTTTCTAAAAAAAAAACCATGACCACCAAACCCACATTATAAATAGTATTATATGTTCCTTTAAAAAAATACAATATTATGTACAAGAAGTTATAAATAGAATTGCTACCCTATTGTAAGTAATTCCATATCATATGTATTTATTTCATTACTCATTTGAATATAGTTACTAGGCAATACATTGACTCCCATATGGACACATATTGTGTATTTATTCTTATATGGTTAAATATTTTGCTCCTTTGTTCCATTTATTACCATATAAAACAATGAATGTCTTTGTATATAAATTTTATGTACAGTTCAAAACATGTATGATTCTACCCATTACTTTGGGTAGAATTAATAGGGTAATAATATTGAGTCTTCCCACCCATGAAATTTATTTACTCTTCAGTTTATTAAAGTTTCTTTAAAAATTCTTTCAGAAATATTTATCATTTACTTTATTTTATTACATATGTAAATTTTCTCTTGACTATTCATATTGCTGTGACAATCATAAAGGTTATACTTAATTCAGATTTCTAATTTATTATTGCAAGTACAGAAAAATAAAATTGATCTGTTCTTCCTAAATCATTTACTAATTCTACTAGCTTTGCTATATCCATTCAAATTTTTAACAGAAACTATGAATAAAGACACTTTTATTATTTCCTTTCCAAGAGATCAGTTTTACTTATTTTTACATCCTTATCACATAGGATCAACAGTGCAAAGATGAATAGTAGCAAGAGTAGAATTCTCGGAGTTTTTCTCAATACTAAGTTTCCACCCTATTAATATACTTATTTATTTATTTGTTTTGGTACCAGGGATCAAACTAGGGACCTTGTACGTGTGAGACAGTTGGCGGAAATCCAACTGAGCTAAATCTCCAGCCCGCATGCTATTAATATAAACATCCTGTATAATGAAAATATAATATTGATTTCCTTCTACTTTCACCATGCACATTTTATGAAGAGTGGAAACTGACATGTTAAAAAATAAAATGTTCCTACTGCATCTAATGATGGTTCAGTAGCTTTTTAAAATTTGCTGTACAATTTTATCTTTAAATGTACAGACTTTTTTGATCTGAGACAAAACTCACATTGTCACAATGTATTACTTCTACATATCAATTAATTTGAGTTGTTGAAGATTCTAACACATTGGTTTATAAGAAGTATCGTTCTATAATTTTTTCATGTCTTTGGCCTAATCAAATGAAGCTGGCTTCCTAAGTGAGAAGACAATCGTGCCCTACTCTATTTTCTCTGAAGTGAGTTTTTGAAAGAGAGATTTAATTTCTAGCGAAATCACTGTCAATTAGAATTTCCTGCTTATTGAAATATGTATCAATTTTTTTATTCTATACTAGCCAATGTGGATGATACTTTATACAATATTCAGGTTGTGTTTTCTTTATTTAAAAAGTATAAGGCTTCATTTCACTGGGATTGATTTGATCCCTAAGGATTTGGGTTTCTTGGGTTTTTTGGTTTGTTTTTTGCTGTTCTGTTTTGTTTTGATACTGGAGGTTGAGCCCAGAAGTGTTCTACCACTAAACTGAATTCCCAGCTCACTTACACTGTATCGTCTCACTGTATCATCCTGATTGGTCTTGAACTTACTCTCCTCTTCTTCTTCTTCTTCTTCTTCTTTTTCTTCTTCTCCTCCCCCTCCTCCTCTTCCTCTTCATCAGTCCTGATTGGTCTTGAACTTACTCTCCTCTTCTTCTTCTTCTTCTTCTTCTTCTTTTTCTTCTTCTCCTCCCCCTCCTCCTCTTCCTCTTCATCCTCTTCCTCTTCTTTTTCTCCCTTCCTCCTCTCCCTCCCCCTCCTCCTCCCCTTCTTCCTCTTCCTCTTCCTCTTCCTCTTCCTCTTCCTCTTCCTCTTCCTCTTCTTCTTCTTCTTCTTCTTCTTCTTCTTCTTCTTCTTCTTCTTCTTCTTGTTGTAGCTGGGATTTTGTGGAACATCACATCTTGCTAAAGCATGTCTGTTTGTATCTTTATCTGTCTGTTTTTTTGTTTTGTAGAGCCCTTTAAAGATAGTCCAAGAGAGAATTTTAAGATGATCTCTAAGATTTTTAGCTTCTAGTGAACATGTTTCATATAAGCTTCTCGATGTGGATAGTGCACAGGAATATGGTAGAATTATACTCTTGTGGTTAAGTTATGCAATGTATAACAAAGGTGAGTCTGTCAGCTTTGAACTGATAGAAAAATATTACCTTCAGTGGGCCTTGACTCATCTTCCTGAAAGGAGAGGGTCAATATTGCCATCTTGTTGGCTTTCACGAAAGAGACCAACAACTTGTAGAAAAGTTCTGGGGCAAAGAAAGCAGAGAAACTTCTACAAGCAGGAGTCTTAGTTTTACATGAATCAGAAACTGAAACCTCCTAAAAATAGTAATTCAGAAGAACCCTATCCTCGGTGGGGATTACAAATCCATGGGAAGTCAACTACAGACAATGTGATGTGGACCACAGGAGCCAGACAACCAATTCCCGGAATCCTGACATACAGAACCTAAGAGATAATAAATTTATGTTGTTTTAAATTAAAAAGATAGTGGTCATTTGCGAGAGAAAATTAATACTCAAATATTTAGAATAACCTTCACTCTAGAAATAGTTCAGTCTTACTAGCAAACCATATCTCCTCTAATATTTGAAATGCCCTGGCCAGTCACCAATATCTCTTCGCTATGTCTGTTCAGAGTAGTTTCTTGGTCATGTTTGCCCTCTGAGGATTGTTGTGTTTGATTCCAGGCTTGTTTTTAGCCTGGCCTTCGAATTTTCTCTTTATGCACTGGTGTCCTATGGCTCAGAATAATTTACAGGCAGACATATTTTGATTTCTGGAGCTCTACTAGATTTTAAATTCCTACTCCATAATTCTTCCTTGTGTTTCAATATGATCATAAGTTAGTGGATATTTGTAAAAAAAAAAATTCATGTATTTGGTATATTTTTAATTAAATCAAGTATTATTTTTAAGCACTCTATTTTCAGTTTTTACATCTTGTATCCTATAACAATAAAATACTATGATTCAAGCATTATGCTGTCAGTAGAGAGAAACTACAAATGCTACTGTACATATGCACAAAAGAAACTCATATGCTACTGGTAAAACCAGTATCTGAGAAACTATGAACAATTAGTTATGAAATGAAGTTCTTATTAACTGAGAGGCTATAAAACGATGAGGGTTAAAAAGATAAACTGAAATAACTACATACTTTTCTTCTGCTCTCATAGTCAATTGACTATTAAGTCTAGAGACTATATATAAACTGTTTCATGAGCTTGTTCTCACTCTCCATTTCTATTATCACCACTTCGGTTCAATTTTTCATTATTTCTCACCTGAACAACTGTAATACCTGTTAAATAATCACTCCTTTGCGGATCATCTTGTCCTCTCCACCGCATTCAATATTTTCTCAGAATTACTTGGTTATCTAGATAAAAATGTATGCCGTCTTCTAAAACTTTTATTGGCCTCTCACTGTTTTTTTGTCCAACAAAATTCTAATCCCTTAGTAAGACATAATTCATATTCACACATATATACATGTTTATTTATGTATGCGTGTATGCACCCAATGAAGTGCCTACATGATTCAAGACAATGATAAAGAAACAACTCATTGGGCCAGGGATTTAGCTCAGTGGTGCCGCCTGCCTTGCAAGCACAAGGACCTGAGTTCAATCTCCAGTACCAAAAAAAAGAAAGAAAGAAATAACTCACTGTAATAAATTGTCACCTTCAGTTACCAGCCATCCTGTTATTAAGAAGTCACTTTCTTGGTGGTAAAATCTGCATTTTAAGAGAAATTCTCAAACTAACAACAATCATTTCATGTTGAGAAAATCCTAAAACTCTTATCAATTGTAGGTGTACCACATTGACTGAAATAATCCAGCAATATCTAGTCAAGCTAGGTAGGACCCAACTGGAATTGAGTATTTCGGTACAGTAAGGATGACAAAGGCAAGAAAAGGAAGAGTTAAGGTTAAACCAAGCTCTATGTAAAAGGAATCACTGTATCTGTTGTCCTGGACAGCATGTAAAAGTGCACTGCCTTAGTCACTTTTAAAAGGTGTGAGTAAAGGAAACAAGAAAAATTGCCATAGCAATAGACCTTCTTATTCATCATTGTATCATCAGGACCTAAAAGAGCAATTGCTCAGAAGTTCTGAATAAGCAAGTGAGGGTGAAAGGAGATGTACTTGTAGTCTTCTTAACAAAACATTTCTGTCAAAGATCTAATTTATAGCTGAAAGTCATAGGTCAGGCATGTAATAGAATAGGCATAAATAGAATGAATAATTTATGCTTTCAAGTACCGTGAAGTTGAGACAAATAATGGTGAAAAGCACAAAGATGCTTTGAGTTAAATAAGGTATATGTGTCCCACAAAAAGGATTAAAACCTTATGTCAGTGTCATCAATCAAGTGCCAAAGAGAATAACAAGAGTAGAAAGTTGGGCTGTGTAACTGGACTTCACATTAAAATTTAAAGTGTTTTATAAAAAAAGAGGAGTTTTTAAAATCAATTTGTTAGGAACAGTGAAATCTCAGAACATATTTCAAGTAAAAGAACAATTTATTTCAAAAGAACCAACCATGCTTACATAAGACATTAACATTAGAGAAAGGACAGGGACAAAAGCATCTATGTGAACGCTGTGATATCTACGCTAGTTTTCTGTAAAGCTAAAGCTTTATTAATAAAAACAAAAGAACTAGCTAATGAAACTATACTTTTATTTTAATACTGAATTTAAAAAATTAAGGTACATTTTGCAGACAATTGACAATATTTCAGTATGAACTACATTCACAGAGTTACTGTTAATCCATTTAAGGGTAAAAGTGGAAAGATGGAAATACAGCAGAATTTTCTTATTTCCAGGAGAAACATGCTGGAGGAAAATGTGTGCAGAGAGTGACGAAGCAAACGGGGTGAGATGCTAACACCTGTTGAATGTAGGTACAAAGAATATATTGTTTCATTGTTTTAATATTGTAAGTTTTTTTTTTTTAATTTCTAAAGATACCAAGGAAAGGCAGAAAAAATGTAAAGACTTTCCAGGAAGTGTTGAGATTCGACACGATCTTGGGTTAATTAGCTTCTGACTATTTCCATAGTAATATAAAAATTAAAAAAAAAAAGATTTCCATCAAAAATTGTACTTTTAAAAAATTCTGGTATTTTATATTTTGAAATATAGAAATTTAAGCCCATTATATATTTAAGTAGGTTGTAAGAATGAAATTCGTGATGATGTCTATGTGGGTGGTGTATGGGAAATAAAGCGATCATTCAGTATGAAAAATTCACACTGCACCATTTGGTGAAAGTCAAGCCTGCACATCCATATGTTATTTAGAAACAGCTAAGACAATTTCCAATATTTACATTGCTTGGAAATATTCTCACATTCTTTTCCTTGGGTAGGAAAAAGTGAGGCTTTGAAATCTCTGGTATTTTGGTAAAAGAATAAATGGTGACTAAGCTGAGATGAAACCATAGTTTTTTTTGTCACATCATTTCTCCACAGTTGTGTGTGGGTGTGTTTTAAATTAGTGTTATCATAACGGCATAGTATCTACACAATAAAAACACCTTTTAAATATAATCAATGACATTGCTAAAATATATTTATGTTTGCTATACGTTTAACTTCTTACTGTAATTGACTTTGTTTAATTACTGGAAGAACTTCCTCTAAAGTTCTACTATAATGATTCATTCATTCAGTAATGTTTCAATCATGCAACAGAAACTATTTCATTCAGTAAGCACTTTATTATTGAAGTATGATTCTTTCATTTGTGCACACAATAATATATTTCTGTTATGTATAAAATCTCATAATCAAAACATGAAAAATAAAATCCATAAATAATTCACGACTTCATTCACTAATACATCTTTATGTTCTTTACTCCTACTTGTGGATGAAAATTTACAAACTGATGCTTATAGCTTGTTTTATTTATTAAAGTGAAGTGAGAAAATTTCACCAACAATTGGAATAAAATTAGATGAGGATAATAAAGAACCAAATATTCACGAATGACACAATATTTTATTAGGAGCTGGTAACAGAGGATTAGTTCGCCTAAATTTGGCTATGAATTTACTCGTATAAAATAAAATCACCTCCCACTAATTTTCTGAGGAGCTTCCGCTTACTAGGAGAAAAACAGCAAGCTTTTTTAAGGTGAAATTTCTTAACTGGAGAGCACAGTTTATTCTTAAAGTTCATGTAAGATCTTTTGAGCTTTTTATCTTCTTAGTAAAATACATATTTTTGTTTCCTTATTTTGGCGTGTGCTGTGTGTTTGATTACCTTTAATAATTTTTAAAATGGAGAATGGAGAAAGAAATATGGACTTGGTTTCAATCTGCCTGAATTTCAAGATACAGAGACTTAGCTAGCATAATTTTTTGCCTTTTTAAAATCGTGGTTTTGCAATGATTTGGGAACTATGTACAAAGAGCTCAACCTAATTTTCTCTATTTATATCACATGTTTTATAAAGTAATTTACTAAATTGCTGTCTGGTTTTGGTTTCTAAATTCAATTTTGAAGTTTCTGCATTTAATGTTTCTTTTAATAACATGTCCATTTACAAGTGCATAAGTTTTACTCATGGTAAGAATTCCACTATTTAGGGTAAGATAAAGAGGCTACTAAATGAATGGAAATAAAAAGGTCTTATTCTATACCTTGTAGAAATTGAAGTAGGGATTTTTATATTCAAAAGAACATAAGAATAAGAACCTAATAATGTTATCATTGGGATATGATTTATAATGAAAGCAATTATTTTATCACAACTATCATTAGTTGTCTGCATTCTTGGGCAACAAAAGCAAAATGGGAGGCATCACAATCTCAAACTTCAAGTAATAATGTACTTCAGAGCTACAGAGAGCAACTTTGATTTAGCAAAAAAGTAAAAAAAATTTTAAAAAAGATAAGGGGGTCAATGGAACCTACTAGAGGATACAGAAACAACTCCAGGGACATTCAACTATTTTATCTTTGACAAAGAAGGCAAAAACATACATTAGAGGAAATAGCTTCTTTAACAAATTATTCTGGGGAAACTGGTTTTCCATATGCAATCTAGAAACATCTCTCACTCTGTACAAAATGAAAATCAAAATGAATCAAAGATCTAAATGTTAGAAAAGAAACATAATCTGATGGAAAATGAAATAGTTAAAATTCTTGAAAGCATGTGGGCAAGGAGCTTCTACACAGAACCCAAACTGCACAAGAAATAATACCAAGAATCAACAACAACAAAAAAAGTCATGTCAAATAAAAGATTTCAGCACAGCAAAGGAAACAACAGAATGGAGGTAATCTACAGAATGGGAACAAAATTTCCCAACAATCCTCAGAGACAGACGACTAATATCTAGAATATACAAAGAACTGAAAAATTTAGACCTCTCAAAGTGAAAGATCCAATAAAAAATGGGAAACTGAAATGAATAGACACTTCACAGAAGGAATACAAATGGCCAATAAACACATGAAAAAATTCAACATTAACAAAATACAAATTTAGACAACATTGAGATTACATCTTACTTGGGAAAGAATGTTTATCATGAAGGAATCAAATAACAAATGCTAGAGAGGTTGCAGGGGGAAAGAAATCTGCCTACATTATTGACGGGATTGTAAACTAGTGTAAGCACTATGGAAATCCGTGGAAATCCTTCAAGAAACTAAAATTAGAAATTCCATTTGAGAAGGCTTTTCCCCTTCTAGGCATCTTCCTGAAAGAGTTAAAGTTATCTCACTAGAGAGATACATACATACCCATGCTTATACTAAGCAGGACAATTCATAATACCTGAATCTTGGAAGCAATCTCATATCCCTCAACAGATGAATGGATAAAGACAAATGTAGTATTTACATACAACAGAACAATAGTCTGCCATAAGGATAAACTTGAGTTATTTGTAGGAAAATGCATGCACATGAAGACCATAACATTAGGTAAAATAAATCAGACACAATCTTAAATATCACATTATTTATTTTATGTGAGAAACCCAAAATATAAATAAAACAAAAGTAAATGATAAGAGGATTTGGAGAGATCTGCAAATGGGATGGAGACTAAGACATGGAGAAAGAGGATAGAGAAGGGAAGGAATGAAGATTTTTAAAAAGAAGATGTACTATCTACATGTACTGATAAAAAATAAAGTAGAAAAAAACAAATGCTGTTTGTTTTCTGTTGCCACACAGCTAACTTATAACCCCATACTTAGTAACTTATTAAAAAACAAATAAAAAAATAAACAACTTTTTACTACTCACAATTGGGGAGGGGTCACGTGATTCGTTGAGGCGGCTGATAATTAGGAGCCGGACATGTGCAGTGCCTGCTCTCGAGGCTTAAGTTCCATGGAAGCTTTCATCCACAGATGCTAAATAGAGCTTTGGCACATGTCGACCACAGGCCAGGTTCCAAATAAAGGGAAAGCTGAATCTGACTGGCCCATTAATGTCGAGCTTCTGATATTCTCTGCTACATTCTGCCAGTGCAACCAATCACAAGGCAAGGCCATATTCATGGGGGTGGAATTCATTTTACCTCTTCATGGAAAATCTTTCAAAGTCATATCATAAAGGTACACCCACCAAGGGAGCATGCATCCTTAAGGACCATGATTTTATTAATCTATGACACAAACCAAATGACAGCTTAACCCAGTGCCTTTTGAACGATAAAGTCCATAATCGTTTTAAATTCACGCTGAGATGTAAAATACATTTTATTGGGTTGATAGCCTCATTCATCATTCAGTCATTTTTAAAGGTATTTTTAGTGAAATGAGGGTGCTTTCATTTTTTCATAATATAAAATGAGCTCCTCTGAAATGTAATCTCAGCTAACAAGGAATGTAATTCAATATTAAAAAAAAATTTCAAATGGTGTTAAAATGGGAAATACTGAAATAACTTATAGAATAGGATGTAAAATAAATCAATACTTTTGATAGGTTTATCAATACCATGCTTAACATTTGAAGAAGTAGCAAAAGTTTGTTATCTTTTTGTTTATAAATAGCAAGTATGATGTGTTTGTGGGGAACAGATCAATGGTTTGGTTAAAAAGGAGGGAAGAAATGAAGTCTTTTCTGAATTTTATTATAATATGTTAAAAATTGCAAATTGTTTTACCAAAGTATACAATGCTTTATGACTTAGATCCAGTACCCATTTATTGAGTACTTCAAATGCTTTTGATACTACTATTCAATGTTTATTGCCAACCTTTATCAGTAGAGAGTTAACATCATATGTATTACTGACCTCCAACAAAAGAGAAAAACAAGGCTCATAACACTATGTATAAAAAATACTAATTGTATTAAAACATTAATAAGTATTTTTAAATAATGGCCTGAAAATTTGAAATCCCATTTTTAGTAATTTTTATCCAGTGCTTGTGTCACTACTGCTACTCTAAAAAGTTTGTCTGAACAAGTCATTATCAAGTACAATGAAATATTTTCTTTCAAAAATGTTCCCTTTTTCCAACTAAAAATAAAGATAAAGCAGTTTACTTTAAAAGGCCTTTTAGATGAACCACTGAAGTTTATTCACTGCTAATTACAGCTGTAACATATAGTAGATGGTGGCTTTACATATATTCTCCACTTAATTCACAAAGTTATCTACAGAAGTACTTTTAATTTTCAGTTTAGGAAACAGACTTAAGGCACTCGTGTAGAATCACCTCAGATCATTTATATGAGAAGCTCTGTAATGAACTTTTAAAAAAATGATTCTAAAGACACCATAAGATGCAGACAAAGTTGAGAGCCATTATATTGTTTGTTTGTTTGTTTGTTTGTTTGTTTGTTTCCTGGTTCCTGGAATTGCTTCTCTGCCTTTTAACTAAAATCAAGTGTAGTGTCTGGTTCCTGGAATTAAATTCAGGAACTTTCTCTTGCCCTGTTTTATATTTTTTAAAAGACTTGGTGTGTCATTTGTGGTAAAGCTAGAATATATAAGACACTGAAAATTGAATAGTCACAAACTCATGGTTTTCGTATCACTAAAATCCTCAAAGTTTCAAATTTTGTATTTGAAATTTATATTCTAATAAGTATTTTTAAGGCATGTGAATGCATCTTTTGAAGGAAATATCTTTTGTTGATATATTATCAAAATTTTAAATAAATTTGAATTTCATACATTTTGAAGTTTTAAACTATTAAAAGGAGATTCAGTATGAAGCACATCATGGCTGTTATGTTTGGGGAAAAATACCATGACTGCTTTGATAAGAGGAAAACATTTAAGAAAAAAAAATCAAGTACCACTGTTTTGTTCAGTTCCCTATCAATTCAATTCAAAATCTCATGTGATCAATTTTATTTAAAGTCTGTCCTCCAGTAAGAACCCAGTAGGGTTCTTTTCAAACCCTGAACCTTAAATTAAATCTATTCAGTTTTACCTAAACACAATTTAATATATTATTCTATTGCCTGGTAAGCTTGTATGTATCCAGTCTAACGTATGTGTAAACTTAAGAATAACTGAAATATGTGAACAAATATTTGTACAAATATGTCACTGCTAATTTATTTATTTACACTTACCAAGAAATCCAATATGTTCAGCTGCTAAAATATATATATAAAACTACAGACTCACCCCAAAATATTATCTGTCCACATATTAAAGTGAAGAACTTATTTTACAAGTAGATAATTCAGAGGAAAAGCTTTCAGTGTCAAAGATGTATTTGTTAAATGACAACGTGAGTTTCAAAGAATCTCTTTCAAGATGAAAACTTACCAGCAAATTTGATATGGAATTTATTTTCGGGCTTTAGTATCTGGACATACAGAGGGCAATTAGGAGCAAAGTCTTTTACAGCCCATGCTCTCAAAATAGTTTGGTGATCCTGAAAAGAAAAAAATATATATATCTTGAGATAAATTTATAAGTTTATAGTGTTCAAAATTTTAAAAAAAAATCAAACACTTGGTTTGCTGAATGGCCAGACCCACAGTCAAAACTCAATGCACAGAATAACTCATCACAAGGACTCATTTCTGAGAACATTTGTTATTTCAATACAGGAGATAATAATACTTAATATGACCAATGCTCACTGCCTGTACTCAGAAAACTAGCAGAGATTAAAAAAGGTGTAGCTGGATAAAATTAAACTAATTGGTCCAGAAAATTTCTGTGAGTCAATAGCTTACAGAATTGGAGCACAACAGCTACAGGACAAGTCATAATAGCAACTTTCATGGAGGAAAAAAATACAAACTCATAATAATAAAATATTTAGAAAGATTGGCAAAATAAGACAGATGCAGTGACCATACATGTAGCTAACACCTTAGCCTACTTTTCCAATGTAACTGTAATGGTTAAAGGATTTTGACTGTGCTAGGGCGAGGGAGTGTGGAGAAAGAGGTGCTCAGATAAAATATACTCAAAAAGTTACGACACTAAGATTAGGAGTGCAAATGAGAATCCAATTCATGCTTAACATGAAATCTTACACACAGCAGTCAACCCATAAACAATTATTAATGAACTGAATAAACCAAAGCAAATTATTAGAGAACTAACCTCCAAAGTTTCTCCATGTTTAGAGAAAAATGCTCCAAAATAACTCACATTATGCGTGTGAGTAGGGATCAAAGCCTAAGACATTTTTTTAAAGAAAGCACAAAGATATTCTATGGTAGCGCTGTCAATATGGTAGCAAATAGCCCCATATAAATGTTCACTTTTTATTTTTGTTTTTGAGATAGAGTCTTGCTTTGTTGTTTAGGCTGGCTTTGGACTCACCATGTACCCCAGGCTGACCTGAAAGTAACAGTGATCCTCCTGCCTCAGCCTCCCCAGATCCCCAGTGATGGGATTACAGGCACACCACTACACCTGACAGATGTTCGTTTTAATTTAATTTAAGGAAAAATAACTCCTACTGTGATGGTATTTGGATATAGGTCACAAAGTCTTCACATTGATCGGATTAATTATCTTCTTAGAGACTTCCTGGAGACTTCCCAAGCCCCTCTAGACATGCGGGGTCATAGACAGAAGAGAAAAACCAATGTCTGTGAACTACGCTGCCAGTCCTCTCCAGACACTCAGTCTGCTCGCACAATGACCTTGAGTTTCACAGTCTGAAGAGCTGTGAGAAATAAACTTATATTGTTTACAAGCCACACAGTATCGCATTTTGTTATAGCAGCCCAGACTGAGATGGTAAAATGAACTTACAAGAAAGCCTGTGAATGGTAGAATAGAGGCAGTTCAGTAAACAATATGAAAATTTAGGCAAGCATTCAAGGCATGAAGACAACAGAAGTATCACTAGCATTGATCAAATGTAGATTTATTAATTCATTGAACATGCTTTTAAATCTGCAATGTGGAGATTAAAGACAATTTAACAGTTTACTGTACATACTTTAATGGACAGGGAAAAGTGAATGTACACCAGTGTAGCTGTTAAAATATTTTCTTTTATTTAGGGTTATGTTAAAGATAATGGGCAATTTTTAAAGTACTGTGCTGCTTTGTGTATCAGTACCTAACAGAACTTGGACAAGTTCGAGCTCTTCATTTCTGAAAGTAGAACTTTCTATCTCACAAGATTGCTTTGGCAAAATAGTACATACAAGACTCTCAAAACGGTTAACAGTTAATAGTAAACATACTTTTCCTTATGGGAGTCATCTCAATAATAGAAATAAAATCATTAAAAATAAAGGTATAGAAGAAGGATGAATTTCTTAGCAAGAAGATTGAAAACTGAGATTTGCCTGCTGATATCAGCAACAAATATAAGCACAGAAGCGGGGATAGAGGACGCTGAGATGACCAACAACACAGAAGGGCGGGCTCTTTTCATCAATTGACCCTCTTGCAGATGACTTTAAGCTCTGCATAAAAAATCTATGAAACAACCACACAAGGGTTTTAAAAACTGACCACAAGCAGGCTGACTCTGCAGGGGAACTGGAACCTGGAGGAAGTGGCACTGTCATAAATCTGTTCCACTGCTCCTGCCCAAGGGTATCTGCGGTTAGCATCGTAATACAGGGAGGCAAAAGCTCCACAGCCAATCTGCCAAAAATACAGAATGGAGCTTGGAGCCATCACACACACAGTGAAGCTAGGAAAAGTGAGAGGTGGTGAAGAGAAACCATAAGTCATGTGTATAAATGTAAGTCTCTCTGACTAACTCATGAACCAAGCATGCAGGGAGGAAAAGAATGCAATCTGAACTTATATTTGAAGCACTGCCAACTTCAAGAGTGACAAAGTTTGTACTTGAGTTGAATAAAATTAAAACAAGGACATAAATACTTTTTGGAGCAATATGTAAGGATCGAAGGCTCCGTAATATAACACAATACTCAAAATACAATGTAAGCTTACACAGCATATGAAGTGTCAGAAAATGTGACCGGTTTTCATGGAAAATAAACAAAAATGATAACCAACACCTGTTAGCCTCTAGGTGATCTGGGTGTTACATTAGTAGAATAGGACTAAAAGCTAGTGGTAGAGTTACGATCAGAGCTATCGGAAAATATGCTGCAAAAATAAAAACAAAATTTAAGCAATATAAAAAATATTTAAAATTAAGTACAAGAACCAAATGTTTGTGAAAAATATTTACTGGATGGGCTTTGAAGATGAATGGAGAGACAGAAGATAAGTCAGTGACATTGGACTTGATCAGAAATCAATAAAATTTTATTCTATTTTACAAAAGAAAGAAAAAAAATTTTTTTCTACCGGGGATCAAATTCAGGACCTTGTGCTTGCTAGGCAAGTGGGGCACAACCGAGCTAAATTCCCAGACGAGAAAAAGAAATTTTTTTTAAAAAGAGCAAAACCCAAAGTCCAGACACTTGTGCAACAATGTAAAAAGGACTTCAATGCATAATTCAAATTTCCAAGAAGAAAACCAAGAGAAAAAAAGACAATTTGAAGAAACAATAGCTGGAAACTTCTCAATTTTATGAAAGAGGAATTCAGTAAACTTCAAACCATCTGACAGCACCCAAAGAAAAAGTCAGATGGCCAGGGCTCTCATCACAAATCATCAAATCGTGGAGGAAGAAGTAGGAGACAAGGGGATCAAGGGTTGGCAAATTGTCATAAATGTCATATGCGTGCACCAACTCCCACTGTCCTGTACTGCAAGCATAGGCGAATAAAAAAAAATTCAAAGGTAAAAATAGCTTGCCTAAGGCAAGAGAAAAATAAATAAATAAAGCAACCAAGGTAAAACACCCTGAAGTTCAGTATAAAGGAAAATCACAACAGAAACCCTTTGAGGCCAGAACTTTACATCTAGTGAAAAACTCTGCAAAGAGAAAAGTGAAATAAGTAACTCTTTAATATAAACAAATTCAACAAAATATACTTCCATTAGCATCATAGTATAATAGAAACATAAAATTCTTTAGACTTAAGAGAAATGATATCAAGCAGAAAATTAGAATTTGAAAAATCAGAGTATTGGAAATGATTAATGTATGAGTGAATCTAAAATATATAAACACATAAAAGAAAACTCTGTAGTACTGTTTGTGAAGGTTCTAATGTATAGATATATTATAAAATTTAACACATAATAAACATAAAGAAAAGTAGAAAAGGAATAAATGTGAGTGTGGTATAATAATAATATGATAAGATAAAGATTTGTACTGTCATTCTTAAAGAAGTCACCAAAAAAGAAAAATTCAAACCTCATACCTAAAAGTTAGTAGGGCTATAAAACTGAATGCCTTAAAAAAATTAAATGAAAAGAACTACAAAATGGAAAACAGACAAAAAAAATAACAGAGGGAACAAACAAAACAATTTAGATAGAACCTGGTTCTAGCAATAATAATAATAATGGCATTAAGTATTATTAAATTAAACATACAAAAACAAATACTATCAGAGACAAAAAAAACTAAAATACAACTATAAACAATTGAAAAAGAATGCTTTTTAAATGTGAAGTTCCAGATAAGGCAAAAATGACAGTAAGAAATCAAACAATACAACTTAACAATTGACTGAAATCAGTGTAGAAATTTCACCAAAACAGTTACCAGATCACAAACAGGCAAATAGGAGGTGCACAGTATCATTGTAATTAGTAAATTTCAAATTACAACAGGGAGATTTCACTATTCACTTACTGAAAAGGCCAAAACCAAATCATTAAATACACCAGACATTGGTGAAAATGTAGAGCAATACGGTTTGTGTACGGGAGAGGATAGATGTGGATTGTTAAAATGTTGTTTGTGATATTTTAAACCTAAAACTGCTTTAATGGGGGGTGCTAGTTAATGTTTTACAAAATAAGTGGGAAAGTACGAGCTTTATAATCACAAACCCTGCATGCTAATGTCACCACAAAGTTTCCAACATGTTTTTAAAAAGTTATTACAGAAGTTTTATTGAAAAGTATCCTTGTACAGCTCACTATTTTTCTTTTCTTTGACCCTGGGTGGCATTTTGCTTGTAAAGGATTGGCTCTCTAGTGATTCATTTCTGGCTCCTGTGATTCAATGTGCTAGATTGTCTTTTGGTGTTCCTAGCCCAACCTGACCTCACCTTCCTGCTGATAATTCTTCCTTTTCCCAAAAGATGATGCGCTCAAATGACAAGTCCTCAACTCCTCTGGCTTATTTTCCCGGAGTTAGCGAGTTCTCAGGTCTTGTTGGTTATACCTTCTAATATTTCTGTCATATGTTCATTTCTCTCTAGCCCTAGTACCACATATGGGTTGGAACAGGGCAACAGCCTTCAAGTCAGCCTATCTCAAGTTTACCGGGATTTTTTTTTGCCCACTATTTTTATTTTTATCACGTGTAGTATCCTTTCAAACTAAAACCTAACTGTGTTGGGCTGCTTAGAAATGTAAGCTGGGTTGACTTCTAAATAAAGCTTCGAAGACCTTTTATTTAACTTTCCCCAAACTACTTCCCTGGGCTTTGTATTCTTTACTCCGGTGATGAGAAACATTGTCCATTCTCGAGGCTGCAGAATTTCTTTTTCTTTTTTCTTTGAAGTACCAGGGATCAAACTCCAGACCTTGCACTTGAGAGACAGGCATGGTGCCCCTGAGCTACATCTCAGCCCTGAAGCTGCAGCATTTCTGATACGGAGCAATCTGTCCAGGACACATACTCCTCACTACGACCTACTCATCCTGCCTCTTTTTCCTGCTGAAACAGTCACTCAGGAAGAAGCCCTTTCTTCAGAATTCTATTAAACTTGGACTGACATCTGTGTTACTCTGCACCATTATATTCTGGTTTGCCCTCTCATTCCACTACATGTATGCAAATTTTACTATGTTTTAAATTGTTTTTCACTAAATTGAGTTCTATTAAGGCAAGGGCCAGCCCTAGCTCATCTCTGACACCTACTGTTCATTTTCACATCACAGATATACGCAAGAAACAATATTTACTTCAGAGCGATACTGTGAGCATTAAATGGAATACTATAAAGGGTACCTGGCACATAGAAAATACTCAGTAAACACATTTAGTGGATGAACCAACGAAGTGAAGTTTTTATTCTAAAGGCCTTTAAGTCTTCCTTGTTTTTTTAAAAATATTTTATGTCACCCAAGGTAGAACAGACATAAATAACCCCACAAGTAAATCATTAAATGATAAAAGAAAAGAAAGAGTAATATACTATGACATAAATGTCATATGAAGAATTGTTAGGATTTATATCTGGACGTCCCCCCAAAGGATCATGTGGTCAAAGGCAGGGTTTTGGGGAGCGAGTGGACTATGTGGGTGTATATGTGACTTGTCCTTAGGAGGTGGGGTCTGGTCAGAAGAGTGAGTCCCTGTGGGTGTGGCCTGAAAAGGGTCCAAGTCCTTGCCACACCTCTCCCTCCTCTCTCTGCTCCCTGCCAGTCCCATGGACTGCTTTCCTGCACCATACTCCAGAGTCAGGATATCCCACCTCGGAGCCTACGGACTATGGACTGACCCCCGACAAACCATCAACCAGAAGAAACCCCTCCCCCTTTAATTCAAGGGTCTTGGGTAATGTGTCTCACAGTTGAAGCAACTAAGAGATCAATAGAAAAGGAGGAGGGGAAGTGGGGAGGGTAGGGGAAAGGAAATCAGGGAAAAGAAAAAAATATGAGAAAAGGAAAAAATGGAAACAAAGTCTTTGTAAATAGGGAAGGGTGAAGGGGGTAAAGGGAGGGCAGGGGAATGGGGAAAAACAGCCAAGATATATCGTGTAAAGGTGCAAGACCCCAGTGATGCCAATGTAACTGCACGGTATACCTAAAAAGTATCAATAAACCCAATGAAAAAGAAAAGAAATATTTTCCTAAGCACATAATAAAACACAGAAGATTTTTTATTTATTTTTCTAAAAGTAGAGGATGAGATAGAATTTTTCTTGTTGATAAATTTAAACTTAAGTAAGACAGTCTATATTTCTAACCCAAAACAGTGAAAGTATTGATCACAATAATTGGGAATAAACAAGCTGTAATAATAAGGAAAGGTAATATGGCATTATGGGTCTATCCATGTTTCTACTACTATTATGAAAACAGAACGTTTCACCTTGACTAAAAATCTAATCTATGAAAAATGTCTTACAAAATGCAACTTTTATAAAATCAAGAACCTAAAAGTTATTTCTTTGTGTTCTATGAACTTAAATAAATTATTGTACTAGGGACTGAAAAACTCAAATCAAAATGACTCATGAAAGAACACAGACATTTTAGATAAAATTTTATACCTGAATTATTTACCATCCATCTATAAGAATTCGTTATTGTAATTAGATTCTCAAAAGGAGAGCACAAAACAGAAATGGTATGACATTGATATTCAAAGGTCATTTTCAATTCAATTTTCACTTTATTAAATATATCTGCAGCACATGGAAAATGATATAATTATTTTGAGCATATCTCATTAACCATTTTTTAAATTCACTAAATTATGAAGTAAAACTGAATTATAAAATTTAAATTAATATATACCCACAAATCTTTCCAAAATATATAAGCAACTGAATAAAATAATCAAAACATGTTTAAAAGAGAGAGTAAAAAGATCTTGCAGAAAACTGAACAAATCTCTTTAGAGAAATGTGTGCCAAACTTATTTCAAGTTTATTTCTTTACATAGTTTTGCAGTTAATCCCTTATTAGATATATGGTGTTCAAATTATCTTCACACATCTTGCGAATTATTTTTCAATACTGATTTTCTCCTGCCTTCCTCCCTCCCTCTCTCCCTTTACTCCTTCCTCTCTTCCTTCCGTTCTCCCTTCTTTATTTCCTTCCTTCCTCTCTCTTAAAATGCAAAACTTTTCATTTAATACGATCCCATATATCTCTCTATTATTTTACTGCCTTGGTTTTTGGTATAATATCCAAAGAAATCAAAGTTTGTTCTGGAATTTTACACTTCCATCTTATGTTGATGATTATATGTTATAAGGCTTCCAATTTCTTTTCTTATTTAATTTTTATATAGATATCCAGATTTCCCAATACCATTTGTTGAAGAGACTATCTTTCCCCCAAATGCATATTCTTGGGAACTTTGTCAAAGATTAAGTGACCTTCTATGCATGGCTTTATTTTTAAGCTCTTTATTCTGTTATATTGGACTATATAAATATGTTTGATTATGCCAGTACTGTATTATTTAAATAACTATCATTTTAAAATATATTTTTAAATAGGAAAGTGTTACATTCAGCTGTCTTCTTTCTCAAGATCACTTGACTATTTTGGATGTTTTTGTAGCTTTATATAAATTTTAGGTTTGCATTTGTTATTTTTGTTAAAAAGGAATAAAGCTAATGTGGTTTTAATAAGAGTATTCAGTATGAATCAATGTAGATCACTATGGTCTCTTATGTTAAGTCTTTCGAGCAATCCACAAGATACCTTTCCATTTATTTGTGTCGCCTTTACTTTCTTTTGTCAACATTTTATAGTTTTCATTGTACAAGGCTTTCACTCCTTGGTTAAGTTGATTCCTGAGTATTTTATTCTTTTTGAGGAAATTCAAAATGGGACTGATTTCTTAAATTTCTTTACAGATGGTTATATTAGTGTAAAAAATTGCAAGTAGAGCCAGGTGTGATGGTGCGTGCCTATAATCCCAGAACTCGGGAAGCAGAGACAGGCGGACTGCCATGAGTTCAAGGACAGCCTGAACTACAGAGTGAGTCTGAAGTACATATCAAGACTCTATGTCAAAAACCAAAACAAAGCAAAACAAAAAAAAGTAAGTGATTTTTGTACATTGAATTTGTATCCCACAATTTTGCTGAATTAATTTATTAAAGTTGTCTTTGTGGCATCTTACAGGATCAAGTACATATCAAGACTCTATGTCAAAAACCAAAACAAAGCAAAACAAAAAAAAGTAAGTGATTTTTGTACATTGAATTTGTATCCCACAATTTTGCTGAATTAATTTATTAAAGTTGTCTTTGTGGCATCTTACAGGATCAAGTCACCTCTAAGCAAATATAATTTTACTCGTGGGGAGGTGGCTTGATCCTCTAAAATAGAAACAAATTCTTTGTGGATGTGGAGGGGTGGAGGGGTTGAAGGGAGGGCAGGGGAATGGGGAAAATATAAGAACCAAGATGGATTATGTAAAGATGCAAATTCCCATGGCGAATGTTATTACACTGTATATCTTAAATGTATAAATAAAATTTTAAAATATATACAATTTTACTTTTCCCTTTCCAAAGAAGATGCTTTATAAATGATTTTTCTTGCCTAATGGCTATAGCTATGACTTTCAGTATCGTGTTGAACAAAAATGGTGAGTATGCACATCTTTTTCATTTCTAATTTTAGAAAAAAGATTTTTCACCACTGACTATGTTCTCAGCTATGGACATCTCACTGCTAGGGGGAGCTGCATTTCTTCTGTAGCTAGTTCACTGCATGTCTTTATAATGAAAGGATACTGACTTTCTTTACATGTTTTGCTATCCTATTGAGATGGTCATATATTATTCTTCAGTCTGCTAACATGATGTCTCACAATTATTTATATTAATTATGTTGAAACAACCTTGCCTTGCTTGGTTGAGTCACACCTGATCATAATGTATGATTTTTTTTTTTAATGTGCTCTTGACTTGATTTACTAAAATTTTTTTTAATTCGAGGATTTTTGCATCTATATTTACCAGGAATCTTTTCCTGCCACGACTTTGTCTGACTTTAGTATCTGGATAATACTGGTCTCAGAAAATTGATTTGTTAACTTTTTTTCCCTCTTAAATTTTTTGGAAGAGCCTGGTGTGGTAGCACATGCCTGTAACCCAAGCACTTGGGAGGCTAAGGCAGGAGGATTGCTGCAAGTGAGGCCAGCTTGGATTACACAGTGAGTTCCAGGCCAGCCTGAACTACATGGCAAGATCTTTTCTCAAAACAAACAAACAAAACTTTTTGGAAGACTTTGAGAGAAACTGTCATTAACTCTTCTCTAAAACTTTGGCAGAATTCTCTTATGAAATTATATAGTCTTGGGCTTTTCTCTGTTGTGCAGTTTTTAATTATTTCATCAATATTCATACACATTAGTGATCTGTTCAAATTTTGCATTTTTTCATAATCTGACATTGGAGCACTGCCTGTATCTAGGAATTTATTTCTTTGGACCTATAGCTTTTCTAGCACACAGTTGTTCACACTGCCTAAAGACTGTTTTAATTGTGACATTACATTGTAATGGCCCCTCTTTTGCTGCTGATATCATTATTTTAGTTGTTGTTGGTGGTGGTGTTATTAGATCTAGCTGAAAGTGTGCCAGTTTTGATTATATTTTCACCAAACACTCGGCTTTGTTGATATTTCCTATCATGTTCCCACTATGTATTTTATGTATGTATGCTATAATCATTATCATTTCTTTCCTCCAACTACCTTTATGATGAATTTATTCTTTGTCTAGTTCTCTTGGTACTGAGCTGTACCCTGGGTTATGAGTTCTTTTAACTTGAGACAGATTGAATATTCTTTTTAGCCCATTTAGCAACATTTTGATGATTGATATTTCATCTTCAGAATCTTCTGTTTTTATAATACTTATTCCATCTCTGTCTTCAATGTATTCATGTTGATATTCTGTGAACATATTTGAAAGCTTACCCCAAAAAGGTTTTTAATGCATCATCTCAGTCACTGCTGTCTGTGTCTTTGATATCAACTGATAATTTTTCCAGGTTACCAAATATGCTTCCTTTGCACGTATAGGTAATTTTCTTCAAGGCCAGTCATTTTGAATATTACATTGTAGAGTCTTTTATTCATTCATTATCCTTTAACAAGTGCAGTTTGCTTTGTACTTACATATTTTCTCTCACCTATCAATTAAGTCTTACTTTTAAGCTCAGTTGGGTTATTTTTAGAGTACTTTATTCTAGAACTGCTTTGCCCCTGCAGTTATACAGTGGCCTTTCTGAAGTCTCTAATGATTTCCTGGGGCATTCAAAAAAGTCTCTCCACATTTTTTGGTTGTAAGTCTACTTTTTCTTAATGTACATATGATTTGGTTTTTATTTTTCATCTCTCTGGTAGTTTTCCTTCCCTAATTATTATTGTTTGCATAGCCTCATGTACTCCATTCTGCACATGTGTGTTGTGTTATTTGGCAGCTTTCAGAAGAACCCCTAGCCAGACTAGCAGAACTGTTTTATGCACATCTCCCTCCTCTTAGCATTCAATGTACTAACTCCAGCTTTCTCCTCTCCTTCAATTCAGATCTGTTTTCCAAGCAGTCATAAACTGCTTGGATTCTCTTTTTCTACTCCAAGATCTTAAAAACATTTCTGGGAACAAAGGAGAGTTTGTTTTAAGGCTGATCTCAATGGGTCCTTGCCCTCAAATATCATAGCCCCACACTGCCTGTTGTTCATTCTAAAAACAATTGTTTTGCATAATTTATCATGAATTCTAAACATTAGTACGGGAAAGCTATTTTACTACTTGCTGCTCCCATATGGCTAGAAGCAGAAGAATTTCCTATTTACTTATAGACAGGTTTCAGGCTGTAGGAACTCAATAATCCACCAAAAATCACTCCCTTATGATCAAGTACGACCTCCACCTTGCCAGACCTACTGATAAAAAGCCTTTGAAATGTTTCTTCCTTCTTAAAACAAATCTCTCACTCTGTAGAGTTACACTCTCTGCTGAATCTCTTCCTTAATTATTTTTCTTTTAAAAGCTTCCCTGCTGGATTCTCACCTTCTTTGCAACCTCTAAATCTTAGACTCCAACTGAGATTATGACAAAGACTCCTCTTAACTAGCTACATTCATTCAATCCTTGTGTACCAAACAGACCTACACCCTCAAAGTCTTCAGCATTATAATCTCATCGAAAGCCTATACACATTTTGCTTAGTTTTTGCTTGTACTTGCACATCTCACAGATATTTTCAAATTTCTTAAGCTGCAAGGATCATCAGCTTCCCAAAATTTGCTTCTTGGTAAATTTTCAGTGTAAGTAAATGCCAGTGTATTATTTCAATTTAATCTAACATAGCAGTTAACACTGCCTTCTTTATTTTTAAACTTACTTCCAATATGTTGGCCAAATATGTTAGCTCTACTTTTGAAAGTTACGCCAAGTTAATTACCTTTTGTCATATCTACTATCACCACATTGGTTCAAGTCATTATTATTCTCTTCTAAATCACTCTTCTTGAGCTTCTGATCCCTCTCTTCCACCCACAAGACTAACCAAAAGCAGTTAGTCTTTTCTTCCACACAGCAATCAAAGTGATATTTTAAAATGTAAGACAGGCC
This sequence comes from Fukomys damarensis, assembly GCF_012274545.1. Taxonomy (NCBI): domain Eukaryota; kingdom Metazoa; phylum Chordata; class Mammalia; order Rodentia; family Bathyergidae; genus Fukomys; species Fukomys damarensis. The sequence continues at coordinate 36,578,108 of NW_022900923.1, forward strand.
ATGTTACATATCTACCCAAGCTTTATGCTCCAAATCTTTAATGCATCTCTCTTTTCTTGGATTTTACTAAAAACAGTGAAAAGAAATTCGTTTGTAGCATCAACACTTTTATTAGAATTATCCTCGGCTAAATGTCCAAGTTCACTGTTTGGAAGCTCTACTTCCGCTCTACAGAACACAAGCTGGCCAACTCTTCTGCTACTTTATAATAATGATCAGCTTTCCTCAAGTTTCTATGAACAAAAAAATACCAAAACTTTTTACTAGACAATCTAGTGGTTTTCTGTCTTTCACCACAAAACTTTCATCATCTCCCCATTACCCAATCCCAAATACATTTAAATATTTTTTACAGTAGTACCCTGGTGCTAAGTACCAAAATCTGTATTCATTTTCTTTGCCCACTACTGCAAATTACCAGAAACTGAAAGACTTACACAATGTAAATTGATTAGTAATCCTGAAGGCTAGAAGGCTGAAATCTTGGTATTACTGGGACAGTTAATTCTGAAGGGTGTGAATTTGTAAGGTTCTGTACCACTCCTTTCACCTTAGCTCAAAGATTGTTGTTTGCTTAGTGTCTCTGTAGTATTTTTGTCACCAGATTGTCCCTATTTATTTTGGATTGAGACCTAAAACAATGTCACTATTTTACCTGTTACTCTGTGAACACCTATTTACAAAGTAGTGATCTGAGCTACTAGAAATCAGTGGCTCATATGGATTCGAGGGACAGAATATACAGTTCTAACCTGCTCATAATTTAACTTGGGGTGTTAATTAATATTATCCAGGAAGAACTATACAAATTCAGGAAGGGAATGAAAAAAATGGAAATAAGGTGCTTGTAAATGGGGAGGGAAGGAGGGGGTGAAGGGAGGGCAGGGACAAGGGGAAAAAATGAGAACCAAGACCTGTCATGTAAAGGTACAAGATCCCAATGATGAATTTAAATGTACTGTATACCTAAAATGTACCAATAAACTCAATGAGAAAAAAAAAAGTGAACCAGAGAAAGTATTTGTGTATTATTATTTAAAATACTGAAAGAGAGCTTTTCAAAGATAGTGAAAAGAAGAAATCTACAGATAATAAGAATACAAAAGTCAATGACTAAAATAACAACATAAAAGAGAAAAACACCAGAACAAATAAGTAAAGTTAACAATCAAAACTCATTGGCACTAGGGTGCCCGGATGTCCTTGCAAAGAACATGAGTTAACAGGGCAGCACACAAGCTGAATCAGGGGTCTAAGGAGGTCCCAAGGTTGACATAGTGCGAGCTGCTCTTTTCACAAGGTTACATGAGGAGGAGAAAGAACGGCAAAACTTACAGAAAGAAAAGTGGATTAAAGTAAAAGGTACAATAACCACACCTTGAGGTAAACGTATATGCTGTTTGATTTGTTCTCTGTCGCAATAATGAAGAAGCTTTATGATTGTATTTAAGCAGTCTTTCTCATCTTAAAATTAATAATTCAATTTAAAATGTTAGCCTTCTCTCACATTTCACAGGCCTCTTCCTCAGTGTTCTCTCTAACACTTATCACTCACACTAATACTGTATAGATTTATTTGCTTAGCACACTGGTTGGTATAAAGTCCATGAGAACAGAAAGTTTTAAACTGTGATTTTCAGAATTGTACATTCAGCTGGAATGACAGTATATGGGTAATACAGCACCCCATAAATACTTACTGAACGAATGAAGGAAGAATGGTAAATTGGACAGTTAAAAACTAATGCCAAGCTACAGAGGAGCAAGATTTATTCTTGCATAGAATACTATGATCAAGTCTGACCAAGATGCAACAGATTCCATAAAGCTGGAATTAGCTTGCCAAGGCATGTAAGTATTGTACGGCATTGTAAAAAATAGATCGATGTATGGTAGAATTGGTAAGTGGCCAATGACATATGTGTAAATAATACTTGGTCACCCATCCCTAAAACGTAATGAATGGTAACATGAAATATACATCTGATTTTGAAAATTTATAAGAGTACGGAAGTGGCATAAGAAAGAAAACTCAAAATGTAATCAAGTCCCTCACTGTGTATTCAATGAACAATATGTGCCTAGGCACACGATTCTAAGTATTTACTGGAATCAATATTGAGATATAATCAATAGATAATGGCACACGGGATAATCCAGGTTATAAGACAAATGTAGTAACTTGTATATCTCTATAGATATAAAAATGAATGTACCAAAGATCAAAATTGGAAAGCACAAAGTTGGAAATAAATGTTAAAGGAAAGAAGAGAAAAGAAAATTCCATTGTCTTACAAAGCAAGGGTATAAAAGGAATACAAAATAGTTCGATAGAAACAGAGTCAACATTCATCATTTCTCTTTCTCTCTCTCTCTCTCTCTCTCTCTCTCTCTCTCTCTCTCTCTTGAATCCAGGGCCTTCACAGTGAGCTACATCCCTACACGGCATCCCTAAGTCACTAAATTGCCCAGACTAGACTCCAATTTGTGATATTCCTGCCTCATTCTCCCAGAGTACTACAGTTATACATATATACTATCATGATTAGCTAAATCAACATATCCGCTTAAGGCATGGATTAAGGATAGGAAGGTGTACAACAGAAAGCTATTGTCTACAACCTTGAATATGTTATTCTGACTATGAGTTTAAACAGTAGAACTACTTTCACTAAGTTTAAATAAAAGAAACTTGAATAGTAAGCTTTTGTCATGATAGGGAGAAGTTCATTATATCAAGAGAGATTTTGGAATTGGACTAAACTGGATATAGTTCAGTTTCTGCCTGTTTGAGAAATCTAATCAACACTTCTGAGCTTTGGTCTGTCATCTATGAAAAAACTGTATGAAATAATACAATGTGCATAAAATGCCTGGCCATGTGAAAGCTACTCAATAGATTTCAAATCTGTTTGGTTTCTTTTTTCTTTTTCTATTAAAGGGATTGGAAAAAATGCAACTAAAATATGCATACCAATAGTGGAAATGTTAATCAAAAGCATCAAAGAATTTTTGTAGAAAATTAATATGATCTTTTCAATCTTTTATCACATTAAGAAAAAAATGTAAGCATTTTGTAGGCAAAACATAGACCAGTACATATCATGTGCTTTATCCTTATTAAATAAAACTAATCTAGAATAATAAGAAATGTTTCTGACTCCAGTGAAACTACACTTAATGATTTTTAAAAAAAGGGCATTCGATATAAAAGGATACATTTATTAAGGTAGCTCCTATGTCATTCCCAAATTCATGATTACCTACTGATTTTCTAATAAACAGTATAAATTTTTATTTGGATACTTACTTTTATGAAATATTTTTAATTAGAAAGCAGTGTTTTGTAATCCCTGTTGATACTGTATTTCGGTGTTAGTCAGAACTATCCTGGGCCAGGGATGTAGCTCAGCAGCACAGCACAGTACCTACCTGGTGAGCATGAGACTTTCAGTTTGATTCCCAGTACCAACTGCTGCCCACCTCAAGAACTCTCCTCTTCCTCCAGTCGGAAAATCACACAAAAAAATATGGTTGGCAATGTTCTGCCTAATTTATAAAACTGTTATTATTAAAAGAATAAAATAAGATATTCATTTAATTTTGCACACTGAGCAATAATAACTGGAGATGTATTTTCTAGAAATAGCGTGCCACCAAAATGTAGCAAATGTTGTACTGTGTCAAAGAAAATCATATAAAAATAAATTTTCATAATGCCTTAGAATGATTTAGAACTACACTGAGAAAAACTCCTTTACAATATCAAAAAAATTCAACTGTCCAAATCTTAAAAGTGCATTTTTTACATACAACAGCTTACTGTTAGTTCAGGTATGCTGTGATGGTTATGGTTAACAGCCAACTTGACTGAGTCGGACCTACCCACAGGGGTTAGTCAAGCGCACTTGTGAGTTTGTCTGGTTAGGTCACAGTGACATGAGCATGGAGTCCCTCTCTGGCTCTTACCCGTTCCTCTCTGGCACTGTCCCCCTGGTCTGTTTCAGGCCTCGATGAACAAAGCGGCTGTTATATCACACCCTTCTACCATGACGGCCACAACGCATAGCCAGCTGACATTGGACTGAATCCTCTAAAACTGTGAACCAAATAAACTCTTCCTTTAAGTTTTGGGTGTCCAGTATTTCATCCTAATGATGGTAAACCTCACTGACACATATGCCTAGGTATAACAAAAAAATACTGCAAGATAAATGTGACCTATGATACATGCTTTTTGATATTTTCTATCTAAGGACAAATGTTTCAACACTGAGCATGAACCATGTCTTCTGGAAGAAATGACAGGCATTTTACTAATTAACTTAGCATATTTATCCTTGGAATTGAAACTAAGGAAAGAAAAATTTCATGCCCAATTTTAACTATTTAACAAGTATTTTCTAAAGATTCAATATAAATGATCTTATATTTTTGCTCACTTATTTTAAAATAAAATTATGTTTTAGCTTTTTGAACTGTGAGTAAAATATGAATGTATACTTGTATCATATCTAATTGTTTATGATACAATTTTCAACACACATTGAAAAGTACATAGCCTAAGAATGAGTTTTGACTACTACTATTCTTTGGAGGATGGCGAAAATATTTCCCCAAGGAAATCTTATAGTCTGTTCACATGGCCGAGTCACATAATGTGAGCAAGTTCAATTTAAACTGACAATATTTAGCCTAGGACATTGCATCAGTAGGGACACATCAAAGTTCCAAGCTTCATGGCGCTTCCAAGACGTTCACTGAGACCTGGAAGCGTGTAGAAATGACCACAGCACTGGCTTGATCACATTAAAAGGAAAATGAGTTTATTTTTCTCTAAATGAAAACATTTTTAAAAAGCTTTATGGGGCAGGGGATTTGGCTCAGTGGTTCTGCTGCCTGCCTCACAAGCACAAGGCCCGGAGTTTGATCCCGGGTAACATAAATAAATAGCTTAATGCATATAAAGTAATTAAATTGTAGCTAGGTTAGGGAGTCATAAAGAGGAACTCTTTTTTCTCTTCATTTACCTACCCTCCAAAAGGAACTCCTTACTTAATAAGAAAGGTAACTAAGACAATTTGTCTGACCTCACATAGTCATTACAGAGGCTATAAAAACTAACAGCAAAAGAGAAAGCAAAAAAACCAAACTGGTCTAGATATTTTGCAAGCTGTTCATTGGCTTGGAAAGAAACAAAAAGCAGCATTTTCAACTCTCCTGAAGGAATTGAAAACGAGTGCTAGGTGGAGGGGGGATGAAGGGAGGGCAGGGGTATGGGGAAAAATGAGAACCAAGATCTGTCATGTAAAGGTACAAGATCCCAATGGTGAATGCAACTTTACTGTATACCTAAAAAGCACCAATAAACTAAACGAATAAAGAAAAGAAGAAAAGAAAACGAGTGCTGGAGAAGGGCTGAGAATTGTTAGAATGGCTTAACCAATCTCTGTGTCGACACATAAAGTAAGATTGCTCCATCAGGGAGTACACCAGAACTCTCCTAAAAAATAATAAATAACACTTGTGAATGTTATTGCCAAGCAATGCAGGGTTCTCTGTGCTAACACCATCAGCGATTTAATAATGAATGATTGGTCTAGTTTTTATGTGCTCCCTAAATTTCTCTTTTGTTAGAATGATTGTGCCCATCTATAGGCAAAGATGGTGGCTTTTTAAAAAGATAAATGATAGCCTATGTAAATACTCAGATATGACCACACTAGGAATAATCGGCAGTCTATTTCCTAATAATTACTTGAAAATTTATGACTCTCAAAGGGCTGCAGAGATTTTCATGAGTTTCTATGCATACAAATACGCAGTAGGTGAGACTCTCCACTATGCCAAAGGAGCAGAGATGCAGTACATTTAATGCCACTTATTTATTAGAGTTTTCTTCTTAAACTTCTGTCAAGACATAAAACTCTATGCAATAACCAGCACCCAGCAATACCCTCTTCATGCTACTCTGATCAAGATGCCCTAACATGACAATAACATCCCTGTTTGGTTTCTAAGGATTTTCTTGCTCTCCCTAAATCCAACAACTTCTTGTTATTTTACTAAACTTTTCACAGATCTAGAATGCTACATCGTTACTTGTTTTTTGCAAGCGTAACAGCTATTAAATCCTACCTCTTTCACTACCCTTAATTTGCCTTGTCTTGCACTATTTTCTTTCAAGTCACAGTTGTGACTAAGACAATACTGTCACCCACTTTAGGGATGAAAGCTGAATTTAAAATTATGTAAGTACACAAAAATATATGCATTTTGGATATAGTCATTATTTTGCTAGCATCTGCAGGATACATAAAGCTGAGGAATCCATTTATCTCCTCATGACAAAAAGTTCATTGCTTAGATATCCAAATTCTTGCCTAGAAATAATTATTTTTTAAATTCCAGGTAATCAAAAAGATTGTCAAAACTATACATGTACGGCATTAAAATAACTCCCTGAGTTGCACAAAATAGGAGCACCTCCCCTCTCTGACCTATGGCATAGTTCTACTCTCCTGGAGGTGGTCATTTTAGAGACCTAATACTGACTATTCTCTTATTTGCCTTCATATCTATAAATATGTCTTCACAGCTATTTCTTGATTCTAGAATTTTAAATATCATCTGCTGGCTTCCTGTGATGGACTAGGAGGACATAGCTTCCTTGACACACCCTCAACCCACCATACACTATCCTTTTTCACATGCTTTGACGAGTGTTCGATGAAAAATTTGATGAGATCAATATCCAATGGATTTATAGACAAGCTTACAGGATCAGGGGCACAATAGATACAGCACATGGATCATCTTCACATTGCAACGACAGAGGTTCCAGTAGCCTTCTGCCTAAGAAGCTGGAAGTCGCAGAACAGGAGCGATCAATGATACAACCCAAGTCCTAAACGGAAGGCCTAGAAGTTTCCTGGGGAGAGGCTGGTATGAGTTTGCAATGAAAGGCTAACGAAACTAATCTGATATCTATAAGCAAAGGAAGAAGTAGCAAAAGATGCCCCACGCAAGCAAAATGGAGCTTTCCAAAGGAAGGCAGATGTTCTCTTTCATTCCATTCAGGATGAAGCTTGTTAGATGGTGCTACCCACCATTAGGGTGAGTCTTCTTCCCCTTCTCCCACTATTTGGGAGCCTGTAGAAACCTCTCTAGAAAAATGTAACAGACCAAAGCAGAAGTGTGATTTACTAATCCATTGGGCATTTCTTAATCCAATCCAGTAGATAACCACAATTAATGCCCTCAGAGTATCTCTCAGTCAAATTATCCAAATAGTAAACCTCTCTTCCAGTTTTGGGAAAGCAACTGGCAACTGAATGTGTGGAAATATTGAAGGGATACCTATCTTTTACAGAATTTCAACCTTTTACAACAAACCAACTACGGAACTATTGAAGTGGTGTTCGAAGGAACCGAACCTGATGTGATCTAAATTAAATCAGTAAATGTGGAGAAGGAAGAGTAGTGATTTTCAAATGTATATATTTTTTTCAAAAACAGTATCTGAGTACTTTTTCCATCACTTTTTTGGGGGGAGGGGGGTGATGTGCAACTATTAGCTCTCTGAGACTGCCCTAACAAAGTGTTCCAAACTGAGAGGCTTAAACAATGGAAACTTACTTCTCACAATTGTGGATACTGGAATTGTGGATCCAAGGCATGGGGAAGGTTGGATCCACATAAGATCTGGGAGGGAAGTCTGTACCAGGCCTCTCTCTGGCTGCTTCATGTTCACTTAGAGTGGCCCCTGTATACATGGCTGTCTTAACACATTCTTCTATTATCAGAGACAGGTCATATGGATGAGGCCTCGTACTAATCACTTCATAATTTTCACAGATTATCTCCCTTAAAACATTATCTCCAAAATACTGTCTCTAAAACATTATCTCACATTCTGAGCTCCTGGCGGTTGCTACCACAACATATGAATTCTATGGGGAAACAACAGCACCCATCCCAGCCTCATTCAAAAGAAAGATGAGAGCATTGGTTTCAAATTTATAAAAATGACTAAAGAGTTTTGGTAAATTAGAGTGAGGAAATCACAGTTTGCCACATTCAAGATTCATAATACAGTGGAGTGCCAGAAACAATTAAACAAATTATCTTTGCATATTTTGCCTTTTCTCTATTCTCTGTAAAAGCTATCAAGTATTCACTTTTATCTGTACACCACAGACATAGCTACCAATCCACTTATTGGCTTAGAAATGCACTAAGTAACAGTACTTAGCAGTAACAAAGCATTTAAAAATATAATTATACTCGATTTTTAAACATAGGTTATAATTTAATAATTTATTCTAGTTACAAGCTTTTAGAATTTTGAACCTAAGAAAAGTATCAGAGAGACACTGTAACTCAAATGTTAATAAGAACAGATGTATTTCATGACTGTCTGGGGATCTTTTTTAAATATACAGATTTCTGATCTCCACCCCAAATATGTTGAATAGAGTTTCTACAAATGTATATTTCTTAGATACTATCCAGTTGATTTGATTACAGACGGCTTGATCTATCTGCCTCAGCTTAGAGTTGAGGAAATTAATTACATATGTAGGACATATTTAACACACGCGATAATAAAAATGGCCTACTTCTGTTTTAATTTTGATTAAGAAAAGTAGACTAGATGAATTTACTTCAAGAACAACTTTGCTGAAACACAGTATCAATGTTTATCTTATGTTATGAACATGACAGCTAAGAGATATTTTCCACTCCTCAGTAAAGTTTTCAGTTTGCCAATATTGGTAAATTTTTAAAAAATCAAATTAACAAAAATTTTCTAGCGTGTGGAGAGTATACCTACTACAGGAGATTTTTGGAAACTTACAGATGATGTTCTGTCCACTTCACAGCGGCTACTCAGAATAAAGCAAGCTTCAGCATCATCCATCCTAAACACAGAGGAAACAAAACAATCTCAGACTGAGGTAGCTGTTGAGGTAGGATTTTAACCGTTGGTCCATAGAGTATGCGTAGAATATGTGTATCCTTATCTGAAGAGAAAGGTAAATTTCTAGCAGATCACGACTATACTTGATAGTTAATATATGTGCACATATATCAGAGTGGTCTATGAACAAAGTAAAAGCTTCTATTGTCTTTTCTGACTATATAGTTTCACATACAAGCTTTGCATAAATTAAGGATGGCTACTGGCCTATATTTCATGATTAATTACATTTCAACTTCAAGCCCCATGAAACCACCAAAGAGTAGAGTTGCTCAGCATTCATAAATCAGAGTCTACTGCACACTCATATTTCCTAGATGATGCATTGTCTCATTTCCAAACCCCTTCCCCTCATGCTGACATTCTGTATTTCCTAAACATCACGCTAAAGAAATACGCTTTAGTGCTTGATACACAATATCGTATAAGCAGAAGAATGTTTATTTTAAAAATGAAGAATGATTTAATTTTCTGGTACACGGTGATAAAACAAACCCTTCCTAAAAAAACATTTTTCTATGGAAAGAAAAATGTCCATGAAATTAATCCAAACCAAACAGCTCTGAAGAACACAGAGTCATGAGCACTAAGATAATATGAGTGTTGAATAACACTTTTTAAACATTATTTTCAATGAAGCAATTCATAACTCATGCAACTGACCTTTGGAACTTGTCTGAAGAATTCTACTCCTTGTTCCATGCATGGGGAATTGTGTTGAAGAATGTATTAGTTAACATTAAATCCCAAGTCTTTGATATGAATTTAGGATTAGAAATGAACATAAAAATGGATACTGTACCACACTAATTTCTTTCTTAACTCAGTTTTTGGGAGAATTAGCAGCTGTCTACCCCTTTTTTGTTTTCCCTTTCTTACTTTTTTCTTTTTCTTTTTCTCTCTTTTTGATACCAGGGATAGGATCTTCCACTTGCAAGACAGGCAGTGGAATCAATGAGTTAGATACCCAGTGAGCGCTCTCTCTCTCTCTCTCTCTCCTTCCTCCCTCCCCTCCCTTTTCTCTATCTCTCTTTCTTTCTTTCTTTTCATTCTCTCTTTCCCTTTCATTTTTATACAGGAATGTTTCCTATAAATGATTGACTCTGCTGAAAAATCACTTTAATACTACTGACAATAAATCAGTTATGTTAATCTTAAATAATCTCCAGTTTAGTTACTAACAGCTTAGATTAATTTCTTAGAAAAAAAAAGCTTCCATGTATTATACAAATTTATACAGAAAATACTATGGACATTACCCATGTTTATTTTGAGAAGAACTTAATACAATAAATTAAGCATAATAATTATCCACACAAATTAATATGAAGATCCATATATGAATATCTAAGCAATTATTTCTTTAGGCAAAGAAGTCATGGTGTAGATAAAAAATTGTGAACACCCAAAGCAAAGGTTTACTTGAGATACTAGGAACATCTGATGATTTCTAGAACTGTCTTATGTGCAATAATTATATATATGAAATAATCCGCCCAAAACACTAACATAATCTCAGAAATATTAAATCAGTGATGTACCATTCACTACATCCTGGTAGTACGGGGTGACTTTTTTGTTTCAGAGATAAAAATCACTGAAAAAGCCCTAAGTTAAGTTGGCTGTAATATTTATGAACCAGATGTAATTTCAGAGTTCTGGACTACAAGGCTATCCAGTCATTGCTTGAGCAGTCAAGCAACACAAAGTTGCATTTTGTTTTGTTTCCTTTCTCTTCCTTCATGCCACATCTCTCCCTCCCCTCTCTTCCCCCACCTCTCTCTCTCTCTCTCTCTCTCTCATACACATGAGTGTGTGAATGGAGAGAACTTGCATAGGAACACACACAATAATATACATAATTTATATGGCAATTAAAGGCAATCAGAATAAACAAATAAAAAGGAGGGAAGGACAAAGGGAAGAGGAAAAAAAAGGAAGAGAAAGAAGGGGAGGGGAGGGGAAGGGAAGCTCATGTCGTAAAGTTTGGAAGGGAGACTTTAAAATCTGTAAGAGCATGTAGAGCATCTCAAGGGTAAACATGAAGACATGTTGAAAACTTTAAAAGAAGCAGAATCATCTAGCAAAATCATTTTCTACTACGAATTTCTTGTGGCTTCCGAACTAAGGGGTGTTGTCTGGTCGAAGTCCTATTTCTTGACAGGCACAATTCTTCCGTCCTCACGGTTGCATGTGGTAGGACCCCACGCCCTGTGACCAGTGGTTACAACTGCACAGCCATAAGTCAGGTTGGCTGGGACATGCGCAGTCCCAAGAGAGCGCCTCAGCAAGACCTCTCACCTTCCTGAGTCTTCCAGCCCAAGGGATTTTTGTATCTCTGAACCCAGGCCACATAAGTGCTATCTGCTTAGCATATATCGCTAACTCTTCAAATTTAAACCCTAGATCACTACTTTGATATCTCACATAATGTTCAGTCCAAGACTGTGATTTGTGGACTAAAAGTGGTATTGAGGAATTGAGAACTGATTCCAGGACAACAGTGAGTCCGGATGCCTCTGCCATTTCTGACAACTGAGATAATCACAGCATGTCGCATTTCTCCCATGGTGGGGACACAGTCTGCGGACCATTTTTGCCCTAACACAACGTTAGGAAAGATAAGTAAATACACGGGCTTTGTATATTCAACATTTAAATTTGACTAGTGACAGGACCGAGGCTGACTGTCGTACTCAAACATGCCAAAATAAATCTTGCAAAGCTGAAAATTGCTAAAATATAATGGTGACAAAAGATACTAAAGTGTTCAAAACTGCTGCAAGATAGAAAACAGGCAAGGATACCTACTTTGCTCTCAGTAGATCCTGATCTTTCAGGGCTGAGCCTTGAAGGTAGATAACTCTCTGGGACCACATTGGAATTTGTAGTACCCTTCGAACTTGCACATCCATTTCAGTAGGGCACAAAATCACCACATAATAATCCTATTCAAAACAAAACAGGCAGTGTGACAGAGACAATAATTCTGTATCCTGTCTTGCACAGGCAGGTAAAACACTTAAGAACATTCTGAAATATGGACGATAAACTGAAATGAACTCTTACTAATAAATAGAAGTTTACACTCAAGGCAGGAGTGGTGGCCCATGCCTGTAGTCCCAGCACTCTAGCAGGCTAAAGAAAGGACCAGCACATCTGGGCAACTCAGAAAATCGCTGAGACCTTGTCCCAAAGTGAAAAAAAGAAAGAGAGCCTAGGATGTAGTTCAGTATAAAAGCATTGTGTTCTAGCCTCAGTACCAAAAAATAATTGCATTTAAAAGTTAGGCATATAGTAAATATAATTATAGTATAACACATAAGACAGACATACACAAATCTCAGAAATCATTGATTCTAACCTATTTGTAATAACTTTGCACCATAAAAGTACATTAACAGTGATTATACTCTGAGCACTCTTTCAGCTATAAAGTGTTCAGTTATAATTAAAGACGCATGCTAAAATCCACATCGAATACCAGGCAGAAGTGTTGAAGAATCACTTCGTGCCTCAAGTTTTCATCTTTAGAATGAACACTGTGAGGGCTCAGCAGCAGAGCCAACACAGGTAAAGCCCTGGGATTAATAGCCAGCAGGGCAAAAACAAAGGAACTGCGATGGTAATTTACGCACCAATTCGGTAACGTTACGAACAAGTCATTCTCAATAAATTCTGATGAATATCTGAGTAGGAATCAATGAAAACACTAGCAAAGCAAATAAGAGTTTGAAACCAAAATATTTACAATATATGTACCTTTGGCAAAAGTACCAAAGTACTCTAAATGATAGAATGGTTTAAAGCAAACTAATCTATAAACATAGAAATTAGTAAACATTCACTAGTTTACTGCTATGGAATGTAGTTGGAGGAAATTTTTAGAGTTTTAAGAATTCTCTGTATACATCCTAGACAAAATTAATTATTGTGAAATCAAATTTGTCCCCAAAATAGATTTTCTTGATGGCCTAAAATAAATAAACTGGAACTCATGAAAAAAGTTAAAAATCTTAAGATATTAGTGAAGAACACAAATTAATTTTATGAAGACAAAGAAACACATTATATAATTAAGAATCATTAATAAATTCGATTTTTAATAAATGAGAGTCTTTTAAATATAAAATTTCAGTATTTAAAGAGGTCTCCAAAATATTTACAACTCTCTAGAGGGTAGGGATAACTAAATATCCTCTTCAGTGTCTTAATATGGAGTTATTCAACCTCCTGCCATAATTTCATTGAGGAAATATAAGATGAATAGCTTTGCTTTTTAAACTGGAGTAACCATATTATCAGAAAATAAGACTCCTAAATCTACATTGCCTCACAGTCCTGGAAAGTAGAAGTACAAAGACTTCATCTGCATAAACAAATTAAAAGCTGAACTCGTGTCTTCAACTACTGTTGTCCAATTGTTGGTCATTTACTGCTCGTATAAATAGCAACTAGTTTCACTCCAATAAGCATACAAAAGAAAAACATGGAACTTCTAGACTTTCACATTTCCATAACTAATACTTTATATAAATCTGCAGTATTCAAGTGAACAGATGATATTGAAATGGTTTCTTCATTGTTTTATTATATTTTATGTTAAAATTTACTGTTTCGTAAAAATATCATTTAGGCTTTATCCAAGGGATCAAAGCAATTCTTTAATTCAAAGAAATTTTTTCTTTCCAACATTAACATGTTTCCATCTGTCTTTTAGTGTAGATACAGAAGGAAACTTAAGATACTGTTTATTCTTCCAGCATTTTTTCTATGTTCCTGGTTATATTTGTAATTCTTCATTTATTCTTTCTAAATTGGCCATAGAAATAAAAATCCTACAGAATGCAGGCTCCACTGTTCTTTCATTGACTTTGACAATATTGTTGGTAGGTATGATCTAGCATTTGGCATAACATAATTCAAACATACCTGTAGTCTTGGATGAGCATAGAATTCATTTAAAAAATCCATGAGCAAGTCAATCTTCAGTGAACTGACACACAGAACAACATGTTTTTCTGTCTGGGCTCTATGTCGACTGTAGTTTCCACCTGACTTTTGTCTCTCCATCCACAAATATGCCAACTGTTCAAACTGCAAAGTATTTTTACATGTGAATGAAAAACACCAGACATGAGAATTTACAAAAATCAGTGCAGTAGTCTATTATACATATATAAAATTTCTTAGATAAACTCATGAAGATTCAAATAATCAGTGATCCTTTCAACAGTCTGCAGAGGCTACAAATGTACCTCAGGGGCTTCAGGACTTTAAGGAAACACAGTAACATGATTGTGCTATTATATTATATCAGGTCACTAACAGCTTTGTGCATCTGCTCTATATCCTGCATGATATGAGAAGTCATGCACTGAGTAACACAGGAAAGCCTCATAGGTATTTCTCCACATTCATATCCATTTTGGTCCCAAGTCCTGCATGGGAGATAACCTTACCACACATTCAATGCTGTATTTTAGCTGTACATGAGTCCTAACCTGAGCATAATGTCAGAAAGGAAGGCGGAAGAGTGGGAAGGTCAGCTTTGTACCTACACAGGGATATTAAATGCCCCACGGACAAAGTTGTATAATGACCTTGCAAGTATAATTAGCACTGATGAGCACCTGTTTCTGAGTCACTCATTCATGGGCATCCAGGGCTCATTACACGAAAGGATTGGAGATTGCTTCCACTTTTCTTTAGTCACATTTTATATTGTAGTTCCTTTGCAGCTTCTTCACTTATTGCCGCAAATGCAGAATAATATTTGCATAGTATGTCTTAGTTGATCAACATAGACAATTTTTAAGCTATTGCGGTTCATGGTTTTTAGGTGTATATTCAAGAACTATGAGAAATGAATCGGTCACAGATTTATTTCCTTAATCTATTAACCTAAAACTTAGTTATGTGCCTACATGATATAGTTAAATATTCTACAACAGTTCACCATATTAAAAGAATGTGTTAGTATATTATTGTTAGCGGAATAAACCATACTGTATTTTTATTAAATGTAGAATGTTCGATTTTACAAGAATACAAAATTCTCTGAAATGTAACAAGATTAGCTTTACCTGTATTGGCAGAACAACAAGAGCAACACAGATCATAGCAACCACAAAAAGCTTGGAGGACCATGTTTCGGGAGTGACATCACCAAAGCCCACAGTGGAAAATGTCACAATGCAGAAATAAAGAGAGTCGAAAAGATTCAGCTTCTTTCCTATTCGTTCTAGATGTTGGATTCCACAAATGCTAAAGAAACAAATATGCATTAGAATTAACATATGCAAATTGGACACATTATTCTTATTATTATTCTTTTGAAATTTAAATCATTTTGAAATCATTTCATACAGCTATTTAATACCTAGTCGTTCATAATGACGGTTTTCTCCAAAAACTGTAAGTTAAGGCTTCCTTTTCACCGTATACTACTAACAAGATATAGTCTTAACTAATAACCAAAAAAGTGAACCAAAATATCACAAAGTATATTTCAGTAGCATGTAGAATAAACAGACTAAACTTTATGGGTAACACACAAATATGGCTCGAATATGCAATACATACACAGCTAGAAAGACGTGTTAGAATATTTGGCAGTATTTAAGGTACTGAATGGCATCTCCTGACAGTATGCTAAATTGAGAAAAGACAGAAATGGATTAAAGATAGAATTTCTAACCAAAAGAGAAGCAGAACATAAAGATTCAAAAAATTCTGAGCCTGGCCAGATTGTGTAGAATAAAAATGGTCTTCGGGAGAAAACACTAAGGATGGGAGATGAGCCTGAATAGAATGAACTCAGATGCTATTCACAGAAACCAGGGCAGGAAGGCGTTTCAGAGCCCTTTGGGATCGCCACACCTTTCAGCCCAAGAACACCAATGCCAGTGCAGCAGAATGCATTCAAGAAAGGGGCCCAGGTTCGTGTGGGTCTTCTGGGTTTGTGCATTCTGGCACAGTATTCCTAAGCCTCGATAGGTGTGGCTCACACAGGCATGAGGGCACCTCCAGCGGGCCCAGCTGTGGCTCAGGCTGCTGCTCCAGAGGAAACAAGTGATTAATTTGGCAATATTCACATGACACTAACTCTGCAGGGGTGCAGAGTGCCGTAAAGGAATACTACATGGGCTTCAACGGGTAACTGGGAAGGCCACAGAGCTCTATTTGGTGGAGCGCCAAATAGAGCAATATGTAATATAATCAACTTCCTGGGAGAGCCCTTGTCAAGTGTGCAGTGCGCCAGGGCAGGAGAGCTATAGCCATAACTCCAACTTGGGAGGCAGTTGTGTGGTACATCCCCAGAAAAGCCAAAGGTTTTTTACTTTCTTGTCAACAAAACATGTTAGCACGTTTGGAGCTATTACAATGAAATACATGTGTTTTGTGTCTGAGCAGGGCATGAATATTGAGGGACTAGGGACAGAAATGTTACTGTGTCACCATTTCCAAGATTGGTCTTGAAACTTAAATCTCCAGTGCAACAATATTAAAATTAAATCTTTAGAAAAAAACTAAGGTATGAGCCGATACCTCAAGAACAGGAATAGTGATCCTACAAAATGGCTAAAAAGAAGTAGCTAGGACTCTTCTTGCCTTTCTACTTTCCATCATGTGAGAACATAGCAACAAGGCACCATCTTGAATACAGATGGTCTCACCAGGCACCAAGTGTATGGTACCTTGATTTTAGACACCACAGTGCCTGGAACTATGAAAATAAATGTATGCTGCTTATTAATTACTCAGAGTCAAGTACTTAGTGATAGCAGCACTAAAGCACTAACACAATAATGGAATATAATTTAGGAAAGGAAGGAGGGTGAGAGGGCACAAAAGGAAGGAAGGAGGGAGGGAGGGAGGGAAGGAAAAACGGAGGGAGGGAAGGAAAGAAGAGAGGAGTAGAGGGGACTCTACTACTGATGTATACATATTCTAACACAGACAAATTTTAGAAACTTATTGAGTGAAGTCAGATGCAAAAGAGCACATGTTTCTGTTTATGTGGAATCTTCAAACAAAAGACAGACAGCAGATTAGTGGCTTCCTGAATGTGATAGTGGAAATGTGGCAATGGAAACATTCTAAAACTGGATTGTGGTAATGGCTGCACAAGTCTGTAAATATGTTAAAATATGATTGAATTTACACTCAAAATGCATGACTATGATCGTGTGTATGTTATCCTTCTATATAGTTGTTCAAAAAGCTCAGTGCATGCTTTTGGGCACCCATAGAAGCTTCTCTCCACAAGTGGGCAACACAATTATGACAACCAAAAAAATTAAATTATGTCCAATGTTTAAGCACCAGAATTCCCTTTTCTAGAGTTTGTAGATATGTTTACAATTTGTCTAAAGTACATGTCATAAATATTCAATTGTGTTAAATCTTCTTTTCTAATATCAAAATGTAAGCTGGTGAATAGTAGGATGGAAGGGTAGGTATACAGGTAGATAGATGGACAGAGAAAGTAGAGTGCTTATCACTTTACTTCTAAAGTAAGAACTCTTCAGTGTTTTGACTCTGTCTCCAATTTTGTTTAGCAAAATTGCTTTGGAATTTTGTGTAAGCCACAAGCACACAGAAACCAACAATTTGATTCATATCTGTTTATTTGCTCAGCTATCATATTGCATTAGGCAATATTGCCATGCTATTTCTCAAGCTATCCCAATGGCACTTCATATATCTAAAGACAAGAAACCTACGGTAATAACAGATATTTATTTATTTATTTATTTTAGGTACTGGGAATCGAATTCAGGTCCTTGTGCTTTTGAGGTAGACAGCGGAACTACTGAGCTAAATGTCCAGCCCAATAACAGATATTTCTATGGAGTAGATTCTTTTAAAATTTTATCTAAAATGAGATGTATTAAAAAAATAAAATAAAATAAGATGTACTTAATAATGTAAACAATGTACGTATAACTGTTACACTTTGCTAGAAAATCCAGTGAAAAGAAAGGACAATAATTAAGTTACTTATGTTTAAAACTTCAAATATTGCTATATCTTGCTTGACTATCCTTACAAAACCAACCAATGATGACAAGTAGAATATTCAGTTGCTAATTCAGACATAAGGTATCTAAAACTTAAATTGCCAAAAGGACTCCTAGCTTCTTACTGTCCTTCCTAGTTTTCAGTTTGTCTAGGCTTTTTTTTTTTTAAGTCAACTATCTATTTTTCTTCAGAGATCACATGATCATCTATGTTGAAAAGCCAATGGAATATATTACTAACACTAACAGTAGTGGTTTGGCAAAATCATGGAATTTAAGATAAATACATGAAAGTCATTTTTTTTTTCTTCATGCTAGGAGTAAACGATCAGAAATTGAACTTAGAAAAATAATACCATTCACAATAGCATCAAAATATTAAACAAGGACAAATATGACAAAAGATATTAAAGATATTGCTCACAGAAATGTTCAAATGTTGGGCCAGGGATTTAGCTCAGCGGTTCTGCCTCCTGCCTTGCAAGTGCAAGGTCCTGAGTTCGATCCCCAGTACCAGATTAAAAAAAAGAAAGAAGAAAGAAAGAAAGAAATGTTCAAATGTTTAAATTTAAATGATTGGAGCTGGGGATTTAACTCAGTGATTCTGCCACCTGCATCGCAAGTACAAGGACCCAAGTTCGATCCTGGGTAGCAAACAAACACAAACAAACAAACAAACAATAAATAAATGAGAAAATTTAGAGCATTCATAGAATCAGAAGTCCAGATTTAGTGTCAATTTTCTCTAAACTGATCTATAAATTCACCCCCAATCAAAATCCCAGGTTTTGATTTTTAGAATTGATAAACTGTCCTAAAACTCAAATGAAAGTTAAAGAACCCAATAATATTAATAGTAGTTGTCAAAATAATTTAGTAAAAGAACAAAAGTTGGAGGATTAATATTATTTAATTATACATTTAATATAAAAATATAGTAGTAACAGGATCTAATAACTTTAATCCTAGTTACCAAAATAATTTAGTAAAAGGATAAAGTTAGAGAATTAATATTAATTGCTAGATTTGTTTTAAACCTATAGTAATCAAGATTGAGATAGTAACAGAGATGAGTAGATTAAAATTAGACATAGATAAAGTAGATAAAAAGTAGATTAAAATAAATGAATAGATAAAATAAAAAGAGCCCTGGGATGCCTGTGTGCTAAAAGAAAAAAAAAAAAGATGGACTCATGTCTCATACCACATACAAAAATTATCTCAAATACATCATAGAGCTAACTATAAAATTACAAAATATAAAATTTCTACAAGAAATCAATAAAATTTTCCAATATTAAGGTAAGAAGAGATTTCTTGCATGACATGATCCAAAAAATTTCATAGTGATAAGCTGGAGTTTATAAAAATAAAGTTTGTTTTAAAAATAACATATGCTCACATTTTCCTTTTTTAAACATATCCGTTCAACCTCAAATTCAAAAAAGTCAATGAATTCTCTCTTAAAGAACACTCTTTGATCTTTGTGGCATAATGGATTTTGTATGTGTCAAAGTTCAAATCTCCCTAATTTCATCTCTTCTGTGCAGACATGAAGAGATTTAAAATGTGTTATGTTTATATAGCAACTGTATGCAATGAATATGACCATTATATACTGCTAACATGTACTACTAAAAATAAAAAGAAAACATTTTTAAATGATGTTACTCATGTTGCATAGATGGGAAGTCTGTCTCCACATCCTTGAATCTGTGGAAGTTAATGCTTTGATCGATACACATGGTACAAATGACACCATGTAGTTTCAGATACTAGGCCTTAAGAGGTTTACCAGCTCCTTCCTTTTTCTTGAAAGCTGAGGCCATCATACTGTGAAGCAATCGCACAGCCTACTGTAGATCACATAGTAAGTGAACTGCAACTTCCAGACTTGAAAGAAGGGTCATTTTGGATTATTAATTTTTCAGGCTATTTATTACATGACTGAAGTTGAAACAGTAATTGGAAGTGAGACCAGCAGAAAATCTATCTTGGGTTATCCGCCATAAAATTTTAAGAAATAATAAAGTCACTGTTTAAGCAACTAAGTTTGGGGGTTATTTGTTTACATAGCAATAGATATCTGCTACATAGAGAACTGAAGACTCAATTACCTTTCTTTAGTATTTTGTTTATTTATCATAACATACCACACTTGTCTCTGCTTCTGCCAGTCTATTCCTTTCCGCAGAAATGCTTTTCTTTGCAATCTATACTACGAAACTATAGTTTTTTCCAAGCCTCCCTCAAATACGACCTTCCTCATTATGCCTCCCCTGAACAAATTAGAATATTCCTCCCAGATTCCTGGAGCATATGTAGGTCATGTCCTAGGTAGCTAAACTTTTATGAGTATATCAGTTCTTGGTGTTTAATATTTATCATCCACACTCAAACATTATCTAGCTTCATGACAATAATTATGCCATGAATATATTTATTGCCTAAAATACTTAGCACAAAGAACACAGAAGTCACTGACAACTGTCAACTGAACAAAAGAACAACTGACTAAGTTCCTCTTAGATAGTGCCAGAAATATTTCATTCATATGCTTTAGTTTGTTATTGCTGTATATCAAACTCTCCAAAATACAGTGGCCTGAAACAATAATAGAGTTATCATTTCACATAATTCTGTGGGTTCGACAAGATATTTCTCTGGGTTTTCTGAACTCATGTATGTGGCTGGATTCAGCTACAGAGCTTGGCTGGAAGGAAAAATTCCCGATGGCCTCACTTTTGTGCCTGATAATGTTCACTGCTGTCTAGGGCGGCTTCATTATTTATGCACCTCTTGTTTTCTCACGGGCTGGACTGGCTTCCTTACTTTACTGTGGTCAGAGCAGGATTCCAAAAGGGTCAAGAAGGAAACTGCAAGTCCTCTGACGATCTAGCTTTTCTCCACTCTGTTCTATTTATCAAAGTAGATCATAAGGCCCCCTCTCATAGAATGAATGTAGAAGCAGACTTCACGTCTTCGTGAAAAGAGATACAGAAAATTACAAACACATCTTCCAATCTAACAAACCATATGAAGATGATATCTATCATAACTCATAAAAATCTTAATAAATTTTGTTGAATAAATTACAGTTAAAAAAACAAACAAACAAAAAAAAACACTCCGGGCAGTGATTTAGCTCAGTGGTGCCACCACCTGACTCACAAGCAAAAGGTCCCAAATTCGATCCCTCATTCAAAAAAAAAAAAATTACAGTTAAATATTTAATTTCCTTGACACAGTTATAGATAAATCCACACTGAGAAGAACTCCATAATACTTTTTAGCATCTTAGTGTAAATTGCCATTAAAACGAACTTTATTATTATGATATCCCTGGATAACAAGGCCAACATTTTTAAAGGACTCAAAAACACCTATAAATTTATTTTTTATTTATGTGAAAAATGAAAGTGAACTGTAAATAAGAATCACTTTGTAACTGTAGATCACTGCATAGTATGAGTATTTTAATAATACTAATTATCCTACTCCACGAACAAAGATACCTTTCTATTTAATTGTGTCATCAATTTTGTTTCATTATTGGTTTATATTTTTCAGTGTGGAGGTCCTTCACCTTGCTGATTGAATTTACTCTTAAATACTTCTCAACGCCATTATAAATGTGATTGTTCGCGTAATTTGTTTTTTAATACCTCAGTGCTATATTATTAATGCATGCACATAAACTGTGTAAACTCAACCTTACTGAATTCACATGTGCAAACCAAATCCTAGTAAGTTGCTGGCGGGACTTCAGAATTTTCTACATAGAAGCTCACGTCACCAGGAAACAGAGACAATTTCACTTCTTCTCTTCCGGTGTGAATGTCTTTTATTTGTTTTTCCTACCTAATTGCTCCGGTACTGACTTGACAGGAAGCAGTGAGAGTGGGTATCCTTCTTTATCCCTCGCCTAAAAGCAAAAGGTTTCAACTGGTCGCCATGAGTATGATTTAACTGTGATCTCATTATACGTGCCCTTCACTGAGTCGAGGCACAGTACAGGTACAGCCTCATATCCTGTCTACCCCAAAATATGAATCTCCTAAAAACAAGGAGTAGGAAGATAGCTACCAGAGATTAGAAGGAGGAGAGGGGTTAGGGAAAGAGAAAAATACTGATCAGAGAGTACAAAATTTTAGTTAGAATGGAGGAATGAGTTTCGTAATCTGTCACACTGCATGATGACCTCAGCTAATAGTAATGTATTATATATTTTAAAATTGCTAAAACAGCTTTTTAACATGCTCACCACACAAAAGATTGGTGAACTAGTGAGGTGAGGACAATGTTAATTAGCTTGGTTGAATATGCCTATGATATATATATATAGATCCAAATATTTCATTATATTACCCCACAATTATATATAATTTTTAAAACTAAACATAATTTTCTTAATAAATAGTTTTATAATAAATAAATACAGCTACTCCGCCGAGTAGAAGAAAAAATCAGGCATAGAATACTTAAACATTCAGCCCAAGAATAGAGTTACCCTTTTAAAGTATAGATCAAATCTTCTTCCCTCTCCGTTCATAACTAAATATCCATATATTGTGCTCACTATAAAAATCCCAAAGCCACTGGCTCTCCTCTGATCTCATGCTCTAATAGCACATTGTAAATTAGGGCTCTCTACTCACCCTGACCTCTGTGCTATTCCTTAAACATACCAGCCATATACCTAACTCTCCATAGCTCTTTACTGAGATTCTAGTAGACACCTTAAAGTTCACATGTCCAAACCAAACCCTGTGCCTCCTCTCTAAACTTATCCCTCCCAAATTCTTTACTGTATGATCAGTGAAACTACATTTGCAATTGCTTTAGCCAAAAACCTGGATATATTCTTCCTTTTTCTCACAACTTACATCCATGTTCTCAGCAACTCTACTGTTTCTAGCTTGACAGTATATCCAGAATCCACAATGGTGATTCATCATCTTTGCTTGTATCACAGTAATCTATGCCACCATCGTCTTCTCACTGCACTGTGGTAGAAATTTCTCTCCTTTCTCCAACAGCCTATCAGTATAGCAACCACATTAGACTATGAAGACACAGATCAGGATACGATACTCCAACTAAGATACTGATATAGCTTCCCATTTCACTTAGATTAAAAGGGTTTCTTCTTTTATTTGTTGCAAATCGACCCCTCATTCTGTCTTTTTAAGTCATTTTCTGTTCTCTCTGTGGTTGATTCTTCCCCAACTACACTGGCATTATTATTTTATGACCAACATGCAGACACACCCCGCTAAAGGCCTTATCTATCTCATCTATAATATTTGGTCTTACCATAACGTTTATTCTAAATGTCTGGAAACTTCTTTTTCCAGATAGTCTCAACACTAACACTTTACATTCTTCAAATCTTTACTCAAACACCACCTTATCAATGAGACCTATAACAATCGTCATTATGTACTAGTACACTACTATTTTGTAGGATTGATTTTTAAAAATGGTTTATTGCTTTATAATGTTTGGTATCCAGTGGCTGTATTCCTCCAAAAAGTGGGGTCAACTGGGGCACAGAGCCACTTGGTTTCATCATTTATACACAATAAATGTTCACTAAAATGTACCAACCTCATAATAATGTTCATAAATACCTGTTACATGAATAAATAAGGGTCTGGACATAAAGTACACAGATCTCACCTTCTTATATTTAAGTCATCAGGCTTTATATATAAAACAAAGGTAATTTGTAAGAGAAAAATGAAACATGCAAAAACATTCACCAGACTACTGCTTTAATTATGGAGTCTATTACAATTAAGTACTATGATTAAATACCTGTTAAGCAATGAAATTGGACTCATCTTACATTTAAATACTCAACTCAAAAACTTCAACGCAAGACCTTAATCTCTAAGAACTGAAGAGAAAACTGTCTAAAATGGTCACACTTGTAGTCTCAGTCTCACAGAGAAGAAAAGTAGTTCACAGGGGCTGGGAAGGGCGAAGAATTATTGCTCTATAATAAAGTTGAATTTATGTAGATGAGCAAATTCTAAATATCTGCTTATAACACAGTCCCTATTGTTCGTGATGCATTATTGTATGCACTGTAAAATAGGTTCAGAGGGTACTTCTCAGAGCAAGCACTGTTTTACACACACACACACACACACAGAGCATAGAGCATAGCGCATAAGAAAAGTTTTGTAAGTGGTGGATATATTTAGTACATTGATTTTGGTTTTTTGCTGCCATACATGTATGCATAGACGTATTTCAAATTCATCGAAATGCATACACTAAATGAGTGTAATTTTAATATATTGATGTAACTCAGAAAAGCATAAAATAAATAACTTTTGCAAAGTGAGGTAGGTGCAGAAATACACAAACCTATTAGCTTTCCTACAATCTTTAAAACAAAGTCACTAGACTAGAAATATTTAAGTACCATAAGCAAGCAAATCAAGCTATTACTCTCCCTGTAGTCAATATTTATAATCGCAGCATTTATTTTATTTAGGAATAAGTAATGAAATAATTGAAAATGTGGAAATATGAAATGCTTGTGACTTTCTAGAGTCGAGTGTGGTGGCGCTTGCCTGTAATCCCAGCTCTCAGGAGGCTGAGGCAGGAGGATCGCTGTGAGTTCGAGACCAGCCTGGGCTACATAGTGAGTTGCAGGTCAGTCTCAACTACATAGTGAGACCCTGTCTCAAAAAACAAACAAACAAACAAACAAACAAAAAACAGAAAAAATGCTTGTGACTTTCTTATTGAGACTGATCTAGCTTATATAATGTAGAAGTTGCATAATTAAAAATTTGGTTTTTAATAAAAAAAACTGAATACTGGAAGTATAAGATGCATTTACTTAGTAACCTTACACTCTGAAATTCCTGTCACTAACATACTTAAAATGTATTAGAATGACTCAATGAGTTTTGGTTTTGTTTTTCTTTAATTTGTGGGTTTTTTTTCTCTTTAATTCTTTTATTGGTACGTTTTCAGTACATAGTACCTTTACATTCATCATTGGAATCCTGTACCTTTACATGATGTACCTTGGTTCTTCTTTTTATCCCATTCCCCTGCCCTTCAACCCCTCCACCCCTCCTTATTTGCAAAGCTTTGTTGCTATAACTGTTTACTAATCAAATGCTTGATAGGTAAGCCCATCCCATTAGTGACTACTGCAACACTAAGTTCAGTCAGGTTACTATACACCTTAACACACATACGAATGGTCGGTTTATGTCTCATAGAAGAAAAACTACTCTTACTATTAGACAAGGATTAGATTGTATTAGATGAGCAATCTAGACTGCACTGTAATTTTTATTTTTGCCTTTCCAACTATTTACCTCTTTCTCTCTCTCTCTCTCTCTCTCTCTCTCTCTACATATGTATATATACATATATAAAATCACCTTTCTGAAAGGTCTAGTTTTCAAAGGTGTTTTGCAAATATTTCCTCTGCCTAATTAAATTCTAAAGGCAGAACATGTGCATATTTTAATGTAGTCTTTCAATTTTATAGAATTTTTAAAATAGATTTTAAAAAGTATTTAACATTACTTGTGTTGATGTTTTTCTTTTACAAAGATGCACATTAAGATATGAATATTTTTAAAGTATCAAAAGAGTCTAGAATGCTCTAATTCACATATATGACTTTTCTGATAATTATTGGAAATTATGCAACTTTTAAATAACTGTGTGTATTTTATTTGTTTGTTTGTTTATTCATTTATTCGGTACTGGGGATCATACTCTGGACCTTGCACTTGTGAATCAGGCGGTGGCACCACTGAGCTAAATCTCTGGCCCAACTGTGTGTATTTTATGCAGATTGAATGTTTTTGTTTACAGAAAAACAATGAAGAATTTGAAGATAAAAATATCTATATTACCATTCTGTTATAATTCATATACAATATATTTTATATTGTTCATATAAACTATCACTTCTATTTTATT